>NC_065450.1:113497604-113797604 GCF_917563875.1 Diabrotica virgifera virgifera
TAATAATCTAACTAAAAGTACAAGCAAGCGCCCTATTCCGACAAAAATAAAAAAAACTACGCAAGAACGTGTTATTTGTAAACACTCGAAAGATAAAACTTCCCGAAAGAATTTTCTTCAGTTCTACTTTACAAATGCTGATTATTTTTTGTTCTTTTTGCATCTTATTTTCTCCCTTCAAGTTGAGTCCCATTGATGTGAGTTGTCTTGAAAAACAAGGAAATAAATTGTTATCAAAATGGCTGATGGCGGCAATCAATAGGTTTGGCATTAAATTTTTCGGAAAATATATTTTTATGTCAAGTTTAAGACGAAACTGAAAATAGATTACACTTGAATAATAATTTACAGAAATTGTTATGGTATTTATATTTTTGAAAATCACATTAAGAGCCAACAGTAACGCGTCATCAATATAACTTTGGGAGATAGTAGAACACCTTTTTTCGAAAGTTCTGCGAAACTTTAGCAACAGTGCGTCGGGAGTCGGGATTGTTGACATAACTTGAATATTGTGACATTAACTCATAGGCGCGCTAAATGGAAGTAATAGAAAACAAAATAATAAAATAAGGAAATCTACGGTTTCGTTTTGATTAAAATCTGTCTTCCTCCATCCCCCGATAGCACTATTGCTAGGTCTACCTGTTGTCAAGGAGGCTCTGATGAAGACAGATTTTTACCATCACGACCGTAGATTCTCGATATAAATTAAAACAATTTACATCGCAGTATGGTTAGAACGCCCCCTAACGGGGAATAAGCGAAATTAATTTCGACTCGATTCGAGTTCTCTGCTTAACCCAGGTATAACCATACCAACAGGCACCGCTAGGAGAGCATTCCACTTTGCGGTTCAGAGAACCCATATGAAACGATTCTGTGTACTCTATACAGAGTATGGCATTAGTAAAATAATAAAATAAGAAATCCATTTAATAGAAAACAATTTTATTATTAGTAAATAAATATTTATAAAAATAAACCAAAATAAGAGTAAAATTTATTAAAAGCGTGTATTTTGGATTTTTATTTAAATTTAAAAAATAATTTTTAAGCTATTGATAATATCCCTAGACCAAAAAATCCTCCTAAAACTTTATATACCTGTATTAGAATTCGAAATATTTTTATGTAAAATATACTTACCTATAAGTAAAACTCAAAATAATTAACCATAATATATTTTTTCAAATAGTACAACAACTTATTTCTTTTACACAAAAATATAATAAGTTAATTATAAATAAACACTAACGAATTCTTAAAATAATACACTACTGCACTGAACAGATATCGATACAGATAACAGAACAGATAAGCGAATCGCGCTAATATACACTCACCGGCACAAAATTCCGCCACCCAAAATTTTTGAATAAGTTTGACAATTTATAATTTTATTATTTGTGCTCCTATTTTCAAGATCCTTGCACCAAATTGTAGGTACGCTAACAGAGAAATTTTGCTTGGATGGCATTATACAGGCGTGAATGGAAGCGTGTGTTTTCTCCTAACTTTAAAAAATTCTGTGGAAAAATGGAATGGCTGATTTTATTTCAAAGTCCTGTCATATTATTCCGGAGGTATCGTTGAAATTTTGCCTTTTGAATTATCCCAATCTCTGTTTTCTTGTAAGAGCTCTACCGTTATTTGTAAATAAAAACACCAATTGACTCATAAAATAGAGGTTGGACTGATAAGATTAGAATGGCCCGCATGCAGCCCAGATCTCAATCCTATTGAGCATTTATGGGATGAATTAAAAAAAGATATCGCCGTCATCCTAGGCCTCCAGAAAATTTGGCACAGTTATGGCCCTGGTAAAGGAATATCGGGCTATTCCCCAGGCAAGGATGACACATCTTTATTCGATGCTAAACAGATTGCGAGCAGTCGTTGATGCAAGAGTTGGACATACCTGCTATTTTGTTTTTTTTTTTGTTAATTTTGTTTTGTTTTGTTATTTTAGTGCGTTTGATATTTTTAATTAAATAAATCTTCAAAACAATGTTTTTATTTACAGCTCTTACAGGAAAAGAGATATTCGGATAATTCGAAAAACAAAACTTTAGTGATACCTCCAGGATAATACAAAAGGAACTTACTAAGGGAGTAAAAAATTTCAACTTTTCCTAATTTTTTAACAGTCAAAATTTCAATTTGGCCTTTTTATACAGTGGTTTGTTTATTTTAGGTTTTCAACCTGATGATGGACTGATTGGTCCGAAAACGTTTATGTTTCTTGTACTAGTGATGTACCCACTTCAATCCAATTTGAATCTTTTTAGATACAAATTTTTAATAAATTTATATACCACTTCCCTACAAGTCAAGTTTTACTTCCTTAGTAAGTTTTTTATTATGGTATACAGCCAATGAGAGGAATCTTTTCCTTTTTATTTTATTTTAATAAAAAAGGAGTATGAAGCAAAATTAGTTCTCAAATTTTTCCACAGAGTTTTTTAAAGTTAGGAGAGAAAACAACGCTTCCATTCACCCACGTATAATGCCATCTAAGCAAAAAATTTTTGTTACCGAAATAACAACAAACAACACCAATACATGTACCTACAAGCTGATGCAAGATTCTTGAAAATCGGAGTACGATTAATAAAGTTATAAATTGTCAAACTTAATCAAAAATTTTGGGTGGCGGAATTTTGTGCCGGTGAGTGTACTTAGAAATTTGACGCAGCTTTGTCAAAATGACAGTGACTATTTCCGTATGTTGCCTAATCAGTTATTACTGTTATTAGTTATAATATGTTCGATTTCTTGTTAGAGATAAACAATTTTAGTAGTTCCAATGTGACACAAAATCTAGAAATGGGATAAAAAAGTTTATTTGAAGAAAGTGTATGTTTTTGTTCTTCTTAATGGCGGTACAGGCTCGTTTTTTTATATTGTATTTAATTATAGAGTAATTTCCACATTCTAACATATTTCTCAAATTGGGCTCTGTACCGCCATTCTTTACTATATTACGAATATGTGTGCCAAATATCTCGACAAAATATTCAAAATTAAAGCCGCGAGAATTGTCACGAGACAAATCGGCAATTTTAGGCGCTCGAGTGTAATTCGATAAGATTATTTCATGAATAAAAGTCTTTTTGTAAAATAATTTAAACTAATATTTTATTGATATCTTCGTCTGAATATTTGCTAGTTGTAAAACATTAATAATTGTGATAAATGTCACTAAATGTTTATTTACAAAGACTTGAATTGTATGTGAGTATTAAAAAATAATCTTGCGAATATCACACGATAGTAAGAATAAATAAAAAAATAGGTAATGCTCCAGTTTCCTCGAGTTTCTAAAAACTGTCGCATTATTTATTCTCACTCTCTTGTGATATAAATGTTGATAATTTTTAACATAATTTTCATTAAAAATCTGTTTATAACTCAGTAAATGCCGTTTTGGAATGTAATTTTTAGGGTCAACTGCGAATGGCATGAAAATTTGGTCTTAGCTTCTACTTACCCTCCAGTTCAAAGTTTTTTTTTGGCATACACATTAGTGATTCAGCCAGTTACAAGATACATATTATAGCCCTAATTACCTAAATAATCCTAACTATCCTAAGCGAATATTCGAAATAAAAATCAATAATTATGACAAAAGGAACATTTACTGGGACACACACTTCTCGTCCAGGGACCCATCAGGACATTTTTATACAACAACATAAGACTAGGCCACGGATAAGTAAGGTAAAATTAGAAAAGGTTAGACATAGGTGTCAAACACTAACTAAACCCAAGTTACTATTGTAATACAATTTTACAATTTGTGAAGAAGTCAATAAGTAACCTAAATATTTCTTCCAATCCCAAAGTTATCAAATACTGTATATTAAGAGGAGATTGCAGTCCCAACGTTAAATAGTATATTAAGTATGGAGAACGGTAAGGGTTTTATACCGATCGAAGACAATTGTTTGGAGGAGGAGCGGCGCGACGACTCCAATTATTGTCTGAGATCGGTTACCCTTAACGTTCGACATGCTTATAACATTTTTTGCACGATTGATACCATTATAAATTATAAAATTAAACATTTTCGTCATATTGACTAGTTTCATTCATTTTATCAAGATAGATACTTTGGTTGTTAGGTAGTAACTAGGGTGCATAACAACAATGGAGAATTGAGTTTTTATTTAGTTGTCAATAATTTTAAGTACAATTTTGATTATTATAAATTAAAATATGAGCGAAAGTGAATTTGAAGAAATTGAACGGGCTTGGGAAGAAGGGTGTTCCGCAATTATTCCCGAAAAATCCAAAATCCGTTATCAAAATACCTACTAAAGTTTTAAAAAATGGTGCGAAGGCAAGAATTTAAGAATCGAAGAAAAGACTCTATTGGCATATTTCGTTCAAAGACATATGCAGTTGAAAGCTCCTGGAAGCCTCTGGGCAGAATATTCAATGATTAAATCCACCGTTTTTCTTCACCTTCTTTATGATGGCATTGATATTTCCAAGTTTTCAACTTTGATCGCGTATTTGAAAAATTTCTGATGGAAGCACCGGATGAAGAATTTCTAGTTCACAAGGTAATATAAGCTAGTTTAGGTAAAAGAAATACTCTAATGAAGATTTTTTCATAATTTGTAGGTCGCAATGATATTGGGAATATCTGGGAATATCTGGTGCCTGTAGAAGAGAAGAATTATATAATATTACTACGAATGACATCCAACAAACCGATGGTTTAATGATTGTAAAAGTACCCAATACAAAAACGAACATCCAGCGTACTTTTACAGTCGTTAGTAAACCAGACGATAAAATTCCATATTTAGAAATTCTGCAAAAGTATATAAAACTTCGTCCATTACAAGTAAAATCAAATCATTTGTTCTTAAGATACGCTAAAGGAAAATGTTGTGCTCAAGTAATAGGGAAAGGGACAATCGGGGGCTGGCCTTCTCAAATTGCCAAATTCTTAAATTTCCATTCGTTCAGGAGGACATCAGCAACGCTTTTGACTAATAAAGGTGTTGATGTCCTCGGATTAAAGCGTCATGGAGGTTGGCGTTCATTGACAGTGGCAGAAAGCTATGTAGAAGATTCTCTTCAAAATAAAATAGATTTTGCCGAAAAAATATTGTGCAATACTATTAATACTACTAATGTATGCGATTCTGCAGGAGTTTCTGTTAGAAGTGAAACCACAGCCCAAACAAGTGGAATTTCATTAAATAATTTAACAAATTGTACCATAAGCTTCAATATTAATAAATAATTCGTTAGTTTTCTTTATTCTTTCAAAAAATAAATTAAAATTAAGAGATTTATTAACTCGACGGTAAGTGAATTACTTACCGTCGAGTTGCTAGTAAATGTCACCTACTGACGTAAAATCTGTCACGGTAAACAGTCAAAAATGATCAATCGTGCAAAAAAACTATTATATAATTTATTTGATTCTTTTATATTTTTAATGCATCCAAAAAATAAATGGTCTAGGTCACCTTTCACGCCACAATGTTCACAATTTCCGGATTCAATTACTTTCAACTTATATAAATGTGAAGGATAACATGCATGACCAAATTTCATTCTGGTTATCGTCGGGATGTATTTCCTTGGCACATCAAGTTCTTTGTGCCAATATTCTTTGGGGAAAACTGGTTGACTACTGTTGTATCTATTGGGGTTTGTAAAACAGTACTCCTTCCATGCATAGTTCCATCTCTTAAGGACTTTATTTTTAGACATGCTAAGAACTTCTGGAGCGCATATACTATAATTAGCTTCAGTTCCTACGAAAATGCTCTCCTTTGCCAAAAAATCAACAGTCTCATTATTACTGGAATCCGTTAATCTTTTCACGAAAAAATCAACTACGAAAATGAGCATAATGTTATCTTTTGCCTTGCAGTTGATTTCTATGTAAATAATGAAATAAGGAGGTAAACAATTTAGTATTAACAGCTGGTTATGTCGTAAACATCTCTCTCTTTATGCGGTTGTATTAAATAGTGTGTTGTTACTGCCTTCTGGTTCTAATTAATTAAAAACACTAAACACGTCTTACTATACATTATATTTTATTCACTGGTATCCAATATCTAAACAATAACATTAATGATTCATAGCGCCTCGCCTTACTACATACTAACTTCTAATAATTATTTGTATATCTATATCCATACTGATTGCTCAGCGTGTTTTTATACCTATCTGAACCATAACAAATATAGTTCAAGTTCACTCGTAATAAACATGTGATACAAACTATAAGCTATTGTTTTTATGTATGTTCAATACCCTAAAGGTTAATAACATCATATTTAAATTATGATTTATACAGAGGGTTCATAATATACCACACGGTGTCAAGTTTTGTGTCACTTTTTTACTTTTTTAAGATGTAGTTAAACCCACAAAAATTTTGTTATGCATATAACTACGAATTATTATGACGTACATGACGTAAAAATTTATGCATATATACTGACATCTATCCCAGAGAACTGGGATACTGAATTGAAAAATGTGCCAAATCAGATCTTAAAGGTTAAAAAAAGACTCGCCAGTTCATAAATATGTCAACCATCCATTTTGGTCCAAGGGTGTGAGTTTTACGGCCCTCCCCATTTGGGGTCTGTTTCTCGTTCTCGTCCCCAAAACTGTTAAATTTCGAAAATTTAAGTTTCATTTTGAACATCGGTTATACCATTCAAAAGTTACCGAGCTCAGAATTTGACTCAATTTCTATTTAAAAAGTGCAAAATGTTTGTGGGTATGTATGAATGTGTGTATGTACGTGTGTGGAAAAGTTACACCGATCTGATTTTGTATGTTTTAACAGGGGCTCGGGGCAGATTCAGAACCGGTGTAGTTTATGACTTTTGACAACCCATGAGCCAGCTATACGCTCTGAGCTTCGCTGGTGTCGCTCCTGGCGGATTACTAATTCAACTTTCTCCGGTAATTTTTAAATTTATTATTTAATTGTTATCGCTTAATATTTACAACGCAAAAAAGTAATTAAATTCTAATCGATTTTTTTAAGATTTTGCTAATCATTTTGACGTTCTATTGATAAAATATGAATTTCTTACTTCGGATAATTTCACAATTATCGTGTAGATGGCGCAGATTAATTTATAATTACATATTACGGAACATTAAAAAAACTTAAATTCAGCATTTAAAACGTAATTATATTTAAGGTAAAAATATATACCACAGCTTTGACCAACTAATATTTTTTATAATTAATGTTTTTAATTTTAATTTTAAATTAATCACTTTAAATTTCCGGTAAACGTTTACAGACTTGCCACTACTGGCGCTCGCGAATTTGTAAATATCCCCTCTACGTACGAGCTCACAGCGTATAGGACTGGGTAGGCACAACACGGCATTTTTTTTGGGAAAATGTAACGCAGTTTCAAAGACAGACAGAAGAACCACAAATGCACCTAATCAATAGCTCTTGAGTTCAGCTTTCAAAATTTCCACCTACGAATTACGCCAACAACTTGAGCATTTGTAGGAGGACTCAAAACGCATCTAACGGTGGCGGTGTGTACCTCATGTCTGGAAAATTTGAATTTTTTAAGTTATAGTTTTCATATACAGTCCGTACAATATAAATACCGTTGAACATCATCCGCATCATAGCACGTAACGTAAGTAACGTCACGTGATACTAACACGAAATATTTAAGTGGTAGTTCTGTCCCTTTTTAGAATCGTTTAGCCGGGTATACTGGAATTACCGCCAGTATACATATTTTATTATATACGCGCAGAAATAATATTTAAAGATTTATATTAATGTAAACTTAATGAAATACACAATAACTTGTTTCATTTAATTCCATTTAATTTGTATAAATGGATTATAAAGCGTTTATACACGAATGAAGCACATTTGTTTGGAACACACTGTAATTGTTCGAACGTGGGTGATATTGGTAACACTTATTTGACAGTTGTGATGGCGACGCTTCAGATTTGTTTACTTGATTATTTTGAAGTGAACACTTCTTATTTTTAAATAAAATCTGTTTTTTCAGAACAAAATTAGTGTGATTTAATTCCAAAATTGCACATAAGAAGTTAAATAGTTGCATATTCATAATGCATAATAATTCAAAATCAAGGAAAAATACATAATATAAATCTGAAACTACAATCACAGAATATCTCAAATAGAACATACTGAAATACAATGTAACATACTAAAAACATAATATTATGAAATATTAAAACAAACTAACAACTACTTTTACCTTATGAGATTTATCCACTGTCTCTCTGAAAGTTTAGCAGGGAATACAAAAAATATTGTTTTTTTTTTCAGTGTAATGTTTAATGTTTAATGCTTGGAGCAACGCACATAACCACTTTATTAATTAGATGGATGTAGTAATTTAAATATTTGTCAACTTTCAAAAATGAAATCAATTGAATGATTTATTTTAAAATAACCTTTTTAAAAATAACAACAAAATACAGTAAAAAATAAAGTTCTAAACACACAATACTTAACCTAACCTTAAAACATGAACATTGAGAGTAAATAAAATATTTTGATATTCTTATCTCACAAATTCACGAACAACCAATAATACAATCGCACACAATGAATGTTCACACCCAAAAGTCCTTATTTACTCTTAAAACAATTTAAAAAACCAATATTTCCAACTGCTTATGGGACAAACACCAGGAATTACTAAATTAGAAATGTTTGGAAAGGAAATCGATCTCTATCTGATAGCTATCGATCAGAAAACTGAAACTTAAATAAAGCTGAGGAAAAATGATTGACTAACATTTGAAAATTTAGTTGTGACAAAACTTTTCAAAGTACCTAAATAAGTAATGAAAGAAGTGTTGTTTTGTGTATTCTATATTTATAATACATCTTTATACTACACATACAGGTGGCTAAAATTGTTTTTAACGTAAAATTATTATTTAATTCTTATTTTCTATTTCTATTTTTATTTATTTATTTACATTGAATATTAATTTGTTTTGCTGTATAATCCAATTCTGGAATAATTATGTTGTGATATATTTGATTTAAATGGATTCAGTATTTTTTTACACGTTGGCACCAATATCAACTTAGATCTCTGACGTAGGTCATGACGTGCAACGGCATCTATATTGTACGGACTGTATGTATGAACAAATTCATTTCCTTTGGGAAAAATAGTCTTTAAGCTCACTAACTCCTATATCTTCAGATATTATATTTGACCTTTGATGCTTCCGATACTACTTGTCAATACGTTTCAAACGCATGTTTAGTGATTAAAATCGGTTAAACCGTTTATAAGTTATCAAGGTCCAAAAGTATAATCCGAGTTCATTTGCCAGCCATCCAAATATTTTTTTTCAATATACATATTCCACAAAAAAATCAAGTGTAAATTCGATGGACACAAAGCATTAGGTATATTGAAAAAAAATTGGAGTGGCTGGAATATCACCCGGATTTCCCTATCACAAGTTTAGTGTCGTAACCACTAGACCATTTTGGCGATAATGCGACAAAGGCGACCATTGTAAGCGATCAAGTGTAATCGCGAAACATTACCATTTAAGTTCACACATTTAATTTATAAAAGAAACTTTGAAAAAAATGAATAAGAATAAAAACCCGCTAAACACGGTAAAAATTAGTGGCGCACAAAATCTTCCAGCTACCAAATAGTTGTAATGAATATTACTTGCCGCAAAAATGTATTTTCATTTTGATGGAAAATAAAATTATAGTTTTATTTTGAAAGATATTTCCATAGTATGTACTAAATTTGAAGCAAAATGTACCGTTGATAAAGTTTGCAGTTTGAGGCTCTTTTGCAGCACGTTTTACTTCAAATTTAGCAAAATCACGTAATATTCATATTAGCTGTTTTGTAGCTGGAATATTGTGTGCCACTCGCTTTTACCGCTTTTAGCGGATTTTATTCTTGTTTAAAATAAAGGTGTGTGTGATGTAAGGTACATACTGACGACTCTACAGGGTGATTGATTAGTAGGGTAAAGCTCAATAGCTCCGCTATAGTAATAGATAGCAATAAGAGTTAATAACAAAAATTTTAGCCACCTTTGAGCCATTACAAAATTAGTTAGAATGTTACAGGGTGTTCGATAACACAGTGGCAGACCAAACTTTTGTTTTTTTAAATGGAACACCCTATATTTTATTTTAAATTCGAAATCCTGTTAACTTCTCCATCACAAAAATATAAAGGTTTGTTATGTTATACAGGGTATTTACAAAGTTATAACCAATTTTATATGAAAATTGTAACAAGTTCAACTCCCTGTATAAATAAAAATAAGCAAAACAACAATGGTTTATTAATGCCATATTTTTTAACGTATTGTCAAAATTTTCAAGAATGGTCGATATTGCTAATTTTCTTTATATCAAATACAGGGTGAGTCAAAACGCAAGTACATTATTTTCTCAGTAATTTTAAATGGAACACCATGTATTTTATATCACTATTTAAAAGTACCATTACCGTACTTTAATTTTTAGATAACATTCCCTATGTCTAAATTTATTATTTTTCGAGATATTTTCATTTTTCAATGGACCAGTAGCGTGGCCACCGTAATCACCAGAATTTAATAAACTGGACTGATTTTTTTGGGGTTACGTTAATAATGAAGTTTATAAAATACCTCCAAAAACAAGGGATGAGATGAAAAATAGAATACAAAGTGTATTTCGATGTGGTAATTTACAAATGCTCCGAAGAGTAAGTAGCTCATTCAATGATCGTTTTTAAGCGTACATAAATGTGTTAGGAGATAATTTTGAACACCTTATGTAATTAAATATTAAAAATATTTTATTAAAAGTAGCTTCTAATTTCTTCAAACATGTTTTTTTGCAAAATGTATTACTGATAAATTATGTTTCGTTCTTTATTTGTTACATTGTTACATTTACATACAAAAGTAGTGTTTAATTGTCTTCACAAATTATTGTATTTTGTGTTTGTGTGTTTTTTTGTAAAATTTATTACTAATTTTCTTTGTTTATTTGTTGCATTTACATAAAAAGATAGTTTTTAATTGTTTCAAAAATGTTGCATGTAGTGGTTGTGATTTTTGTTTGTAAAACGTATTACTAATAAATTATTTTATTGCTTTATTTGCTACAGTGTTACATTCATTACCGGATTGATAATCGGTAATCTTTAATTGTCAATTCAGTCATGGCTTACTTAAAATTTAGATAAATTTAAACACCTAAAATAATTTGCTCTGAAAAATGAAAATATCTCGAAAACTAATAAATTTGGGCATAGGGAATATTATATAAAAATTAGAATACGTTAATGATACTTTTCAATAATGATATAAAATACAGGGTGTTCCATTTAACATTACTGAGAAAATAATGTATTTGCGTTTTGACTCACCCTGTATTTGATATAAAGAAAATTAGCAATATCAATAATTCTTAAAAATTTTGACAATAAATAAAAATATGGCATTAATAGACCATTGCTGTTTTGCTTATTTTTATTTATACAGGAGTTGAACTTGTTACGATTTTCATACAAAATTGGTTATAACTTTGTAAATACCCTGTATAGCATTACAAACCTTTATATTTTTGTGATGGAGAAGTTAACAGGATTTCGAATATAAAATAAAACATAGGGTGTTCCATTTAAAAAACATAAGTTAGGTCTGCCACTGTGTTATCGAACACCCTGTAGAATGTAGAATGTAGAATGTAGAAAATGGGGCGGCCAATAGAGCCTGATACACTGCGACCTTAGTAGATCTATTGTGTTTCCCCTTTCTTTTAAAGCACTTCATCTAGCTTAGTCCTCTTAATGAGACTTAACAGCCTTGATAGTGGCCTTTTCATGTAGCCTGGTGCTTCCGGTTTTTCCTCACCGAGTTCTAGAAACCGCACTCGTGCGAGACCTTCGCAATGACACAGAACGTGTAGAGCGGTTTCCTCTTCTTCCAGACAGAACCGACAGGTGTCCTCTTCTGTCAGGCCTATGAGACTCAAGTGTCTATTGAGTCTACAGTGTCCAGTCAGCAGACCCACTATCATTCTGACAGTGCTTCGACTGCGCGAAAGTAAGTCTGTTGTAAATTTAGCCGAATGTCCTTTGATGAACTGTTTGGCCTGCCTCTGTCCTGGGGAGTTGTTCCACCATTCAAGAGACCTCTGTTGCGCCCATTTTTGTATAGCTGCTCTTTTTATCGTATTTGCGATTCCAAAGACGGGTTCCGGACCAACCAGTGGCGTAGATGCGCCTTCTCGGGCCAATTCATCGGCCTTCTCGTTGCCACGATAACCCTTATGTCCCGGCACCCAGGCAAGTGTCAATCTGTTTCGACTTCCCACCTGAGAGAGGACACTCAAACAGTTCCATACCAGCCATGAATCGACCTGTACCGAACTGAGAGCCTTCAGAGCCGCTTGACTATCCGAATAGATAACGATGGAGTCGTTATCTAGATTCCGACTGATTAGTTCCATAGCGCACCTTTGTATAGCAGCTACTTCGGCTTGAAATACGGTCGCATATGTCCCTAGACATACCCGGACTTCCGTCCTTGGTTTTAAGCCATATATTCCAGCCCCTGTACCTATATCGGTTTTGGAGCCGTCCGTATACCATATTGAGTTTGCCGTTATCGGCGGACCAGCTTCCCAGTCCTCTCTTTTTGGTATTGTGACTTGAAAATTTTTGTTAAAGCTATACCTCGTAACCATTCGGTCTACAGGCATTCCTAGAACGGGGTCTGCCTTTATGTCCTGGTATAGCCTTAAGTTATCAGTTCCCTGCATCATACTTATTGGAGCTTGGCCCTGGATCAACCGATGTACTGTTGATCTGGCTTCACTCTGTATGTATATATGTAGAGGTGGTAGGTTTAGTATAACTTCTAGCGCGTCCGTTGGGACTGTTCTCATGGCTCCCGTAACACTCAAGCATGCAAGTCTTTGTGTGCTACTGAGCAATCGAATCGCCCCGGACTGTTGCGTTTTGTTCCACCACGCCACTGAACCGTAAGTTAGCATGGGCCTTATAACCCTTGTGTATAGCCAGAGGTTCATTTTAGGATTTAACCCCCAATTCTTGCCACACATTCGTCTACATCTGTTCAGGGCCATAATGGCCTTCTGTGTGACTTTTTGAATGTGTGCATTCCATGTCAGCCTCTGGTCGAATATTACACCTAAGTACTTGGCCTGACTTGTGAATGGGATTTCTACTCCCTTGAGCGCTAGTGGCTGTAAGCCTTGCAGTGCTCTTTTCCTGGTGAAGGGAACAACGGATGTTTTTTGAGGGTTAACCTTCAGGCCTTCTTTCTCACACCAGCTGTCCACCATCCTCAGAGCGACTTGAAGTCTCTCTGAAATTACTTTGGTAAAGCGTCCTCGAACTACAATTACCAAGTCGTCCGCATATCCCAGACAGTAAAAACCCTCCCTGGACAGCGTGTTAAGTAGGTCGTCCATAAGCGTTGCCCACAGTAATGGGGATAGAACTCCTCCTTGTGGGCAGCCGCTTACTGCCTTCGCTTCAATGGTGGCTTCACCTAACGAGGACACCATGATCCTATTTGCTAAGGTCGTCTTTGTCCACTCGCATATGAAGGCAGGAACTCCTCTCCTTTTAAGCGCTTCCGTTACAGACTCGAAGGAGACGTTATTAAATGCTCCCTCCACGTCCAGAAACGTCGCCACCGCTATCTCTGTGTCATCTAGCGACTTTGAGAGCAGTCTGTTAAGATCATCCAGTGCCAAGTCAGTTGACTTTCCTGGCTGGTATGCATATTGACGATCGCTAAGTGGTTTTTCCATCAGCACATCGTCCCTAATATACCTGTCTATCAATCTTTCCAGCGTTTTTGCTAGGAAAGAGGATAGACTTATTGGTCTGTATGACTTGGGGGTCTGGTCCATTACCCTACCAACCTTGGGGATATATGTGACTTTCACCCTTCGCCATGCAGTTGGAATATATCTCCATGCCAAACTAGCTTTAAAGATCTTTGTTAGATGCGGGATAATCACATCCTGTCCCTTCTGTAGGAAGGCTGGATAGATCCCGTCCATTCCAGGTGATTTATATGGCTGGAATTTATTGATCGCCCACCTGACTTTTTCCGGTCTCGTGATGTCGGTAGCTAATTTCCAGTCCGCCTTAGTAGGCCTTCTGGGATAAGCTAGCTCTACCGGAGGATTATTGTCAATAGATGAGCCGGGGAAATGTGCCTTGGTGAGCATTATTAAGCTTTCCTCCAGGGTTTCCACATACGTTTCGTCCTCTTTCTTCAAGAGGCCGACCTGATTCACAATACCATCCTTAGCCAGGACCTTGTGGATTCTGGAGCATGCGGGAGCCTGTTCGACTTCCTCGCAGAACTTTCGCCACGAGTCTCTTTTGGCTTTTCGGATCTCCTTATTGTATTGCGTCAGTTTTTCTCTATATATGGACCACTCCTGGTTGAATTTTGCTTTATTGAATAGCCTTCTTACATCTGCCCTAAGCTTTTGTAAGTGTTCATTCCACCAGGGTGTGTTTTTCTTTCCTTTCTTTTCTCTCTCTGGACAATTCTCCTGGTAAGAGGCCAGAACAGCTCCGCTCACCGTTTCAATTGCCAGCTCGAGATCTTCCCTATCTCTTATGGTGCCGATTCCTCCCTCGAGAGACTTCTCGAGTGAGCCTCTATAGCCTTCCCAATCCGTCTCTCTCGGGTTCCTGAATCTTGCCACCATTCGAATCGAAGTAGCTAAATCGAATCGAATGTGCCTATGATCGGAACATGAAGGTTCCTCTGACACATGCCAATTCTTTATAGTATCATACGTTTTTTCACTGCAAAGTGTTACATCTAAGACTTCTCTGCGCGTGGCCGTAACGAAGGTAGGTTTATTTCCTATATTGGCTATTTCTAAACCCATGCTTAAGATGAACTGTAGTAAAGACTCACCTCGACTATTGATGTTCGTACTCCCCCATGCCAGATGGTGGGCATTGGCATCACATCCCAGTATTAGATGAAGGTTCTCCCTTCGACTGTAGGTTATAACGTCCTCTACTATGCCTGGGCGGAAGACCTTCTCTCCAGCGAAGTAGGCAGAACAGACCAACCATCTTTTACTACCTTCCTCGGTGGAAGCGGTTAGAATACCTGTAACAAAGTCTCCGCAGCAAAGATCCGGAATCAGTGTACAGTTTACTTCGTTGCCATATACAATGCATGCTCGAGGTGTCTCTCCTTTCGCATCGTATAGTAACTTACCTTGTTGCGGCTTTAAGCCTGCAACTCTCCCTCCGTGGAGCCATGGTTCCTGCAGTAGGGCCAAGTCCAGGCCTTCCATATCAAACCTTCTGCACAAAACCGCCGACGCAGATTTGGCATGATGTAGGTTGACCTGCAGGATCTTTATTCTGCCTTCCTCTAAATTGAAGGCTATCTTTCGGGTTTTCCCGTGTCCTCTACCCCTTCCATGGGAGAGACCACACGCTCAGTGGCTTCTAGCCTTCTGGGCGGGTCTGTAGCACTCCCCTGCAAGTCGGTGCGGACTTCTTCCGGGATTTTTCCTTCTTTTGCTCCTTCCCTTGACTTATCATCCTTAGGGGGAGCCTTGCTTTTGCTCGAAGTCTTGACCTTCTTTGACGCTACTTTAGAGCTTTGCGCCTCTGAAGGTTTGACTTCTTTTCTTTTTTGCTTAGACTTAACTGCCGAGGTTGTGGCAGTTACGCCTTGCAACCCCCTTGGTCCGGCCTCTGCAACCTTCTCAATGTGCCCATCATCCTTGACACGAAATTTAATTCTTCCTATGCCAAAGTAAGGACACATTTGAAGTTTTTTGAGTTCCTCAAAGGACTCTTTGTCCATTGAGAGGACCCATACCTGCCCTTTTCCTGCAGGTGTTTTGCCCAAAACGGTCCATAAAAGAGTGTTGAGCTTTCGGTTGCTGACCCTTAATCGAGTCAGCACACTTTCCGCCTCCAACCTCTTTCCGTCCTCGTCTGGGATGTAGACAGTGCAAGAACACGGCCTCTCGACTTCACTCTCGTCCTTAGCCTGGAGGTTTGCACCTTCCCAAGGCTTTAGAGCGGGAGCAGTGTCGATGAGCCATTGTGCGCTTGCACTATCCGCGCACGTCATTACCAGGTAACCGGGTTTGAACGTGCTCTTTAGCAGCCTGATTTGCGGCCCTCCTTCTGGCGTTCTCTCCAAAGCCTCCAAGATGGATGTTTGCACTGCCTTAAGCTTTGTGGGTTCCATCTTGACTTCGGGGAAGCCATCACATACTACCGCCACCTTTGCCGAGCAAAGGGCTTGTGTAAAAGTCATTTCTGACTTTCTCGGCCTCTTTTTGACTTCCGCTGGCGGCGTGCTGTGGTCCGACCTTTGCCGTTTCTTTGTAGGCTTTTGCGTAGCCATTTCCATTTCCAGCTTTTGCTCCGCCTTCTCTTTAGACTTAGCGGCACTGCCCTCCTGTCGTCCAAAGACCTTGGTAAAATTGGCCTTGATCACCGAGCGTTTGGCTTCAATGTAATCCTGGCCTTTTCCCACCAGATCTTTTACCTTCTTCTTGGAGGCCCCAGCCAGCCTGGCCTGAATGACCTCCTCGTCTGTCATCAGATCCACCTCCTCTAAGGAGGTGACTCTGACTGCCTTCCTTGTGGTCGGTTTCGCTATCTGCGTAGTAGTGCCTTCGGGGCTTTCTACTACGGGTTGTTCGTGAATATTGGTTTCCATATTTTTGTCCATATTGTTCCCACGAGTAGCTAGGGAATTGCAGTCCACTCCACCAGAGCCCCGCATGCCGGAGTAAGGCTAATTACTGTGAGGTGTCGCCTGGTTCCTCGCAGGAATCGCTCTCGACCAACTACGCATGGCCATTCATCCTTCGCCGCGATGTCTTCCAGCTTAGATTGCGGATTTTTTTAAAGCTGATTTTCTCCATCTGGACTCTTCTGTCTGGGTTACCATTCCATAGCCAAAAGGTCCCCGTTTTGTGGCGCCGAGAATTCGCCATTCATCCCCCCTGAGGGTAAGGACTAGTCGGTGATGCATGCTGATATGCAGTTGGGCTGGTCTTCTCTTCTACTGGTATTTGTCGGAGTCCCTTATTTGGCGTCAGTGATCCCACCAGTGCCCCGCCGACAATTTCCGAGCTACGAGCTTCCTGTGGGGTATGGGGGGTGGGGGGTGGGGGTGAAGTTGGGTTGGGTGAGGCATGTCGGCTACTCCTAGATAGTGCGTCGAGAAAGACTCGAAAAAGTGTGTCGGGGGCGAGGGCGGGGGCCCGCGCACTGACAGATGCGGCCAATGCGAACACCCTGTAACATTCTAACTAATTTTGTAATGTGAAGCTCAAAGGTGGCTAAAATTTTTGTTATTAACTTTTATTGCTATTTACTACTATAGCGGAGCTATTGAGCTTTACCCTACTAATCAATCACCCTGTATAATTCAAAAAGTGGTATTTCAGAATTCGAGTACACAATTACATAGGCTTACGTTTCTGACAACAGTTCTATTATGTTTCCTAGCTAAAACAGATTAAATCCTCCAGTTTCAAACATTTGTACCGAAAGATATTAGATAACATGATTATTATGTTCGTACAAATTCAAAATAGGAAAGCGCATTAACTTACATGGGTGTCCTAATCTAAAGTTTCTTGTCCCGACTTCACAACTAGGCTAATTATCAACAGATGAGGCTCTGATTTAGATTTAATTGTTAGTTGGCAAAAGTTACATCGCGAGATTTAGTCCAGATGTTTAGATTACAATTTGGAGAACGTTAACTACACATTTCCACTTGGCTTGCTCCTATGGGTTTATGCTTACGGAGAACTGAATCGTTTTAATGACGATTTTTATAGTCACTAATTAGAAGGCCTGGATTAAAAGATTTCAGACCTAATGTGAAAATTAAAGTTTCAGGACACTAAACTAAATATACAGTATGATGCAAATGTATGGAATAAATTCATTATTTCAAAAATAAATGACTTTAAAAATATCTTAAAACACGGCAATTTTAATTTTTGAATAAATTGCTATAATATGGTTGGTCATTCTAAAGACCGGATTATATGTTTTTTGCATATCGATAACCATCAAAGATACAATCAAACGCTTCAGGATGTGGACGAATTATGAAAATTAAAGGCGTTTGACATTAATTTAATTTTACATATTTAGAATATTTTCGTTTTTTTAAGATACTTGGATGGTTTGAACATATTTTCGACCTTTTGACATATTTTGGCATTATTTTAACAAATTTTAGCGAAATTTTTGTTGATGTCACAAGAATCGTCGCAGGCGCAGGCAATGCGTATTATAGTTCCATTTATTTTACGACTATGATTTATCATAATTTATGTTATGCCGGTTATTCAAGCTTCAAGAAATATTTCCCATTCAAAAATTGTCATTATTCAGAAACATACAACAAAAATGAGGTGCTAGTTGTATTATCGAGTGATTCTTAAAAATGCCTAAAGTGAAAAACTATTTGGTGGCCTCTTGGATCAAAACCGTTCCAGAATTAGTTTTGAACGAAGAAAAAGTGTTCTGCAAAGCATGTGCTAAAACAGTAAGTTGATAATGATAATTTTACAATTTTATTTGATATTTATTTTGCTAATTCGATTAAACAAGCTATTTAAATTGCTATAGTTTATGGGGCAAATATTATTTTTATTGTCAATGAATAATATGCTGAATTTATATTAAGGTTAAAAACTTATTTATCTACAGTAAAAATCATATTTTCTGGCGGATAAAGTTTACATTATATGGTTTCCTTTTGTAGATTCCATGTGAGAAAAAATCCCAATTAATATCTTTCAACTGACTTCATAAAGGAAGATGGCAAAAAATGAAACAGTCAAATCTGGCGAAAATGTCTTTAGGTCAGGCACTAATGGCAACATCTTCATCTACAAAAAGTCAGGGTGAACAACAAGTATTCAATTTCGATTTAACCAAAGCTTTGCTTGCTGCTAATATTTCACTTAATAAATTACAAAATTCGTGTTTTAAAACGTTTTTGCAAACATATTGCAAACATACTATACCTGACGAAAGTACTTTAAGAAAAAATTATGTTACTGATGTTTATATGGACATAATTAAAGAAATTAGGCAAACTATAAATAACAATTATATATATTTGATAGTAGTGAATATAAAATAAAAATGTATTCACGTCAGTTGCAATGGTGGGGGACTAACAAATGTCGAAAATTTTTACCTGGAGTAGAGATAGCAGCCTATGCATTCTCTGAAGAGCCTCTAACAAGAGGTGAAATCGTCGATAAGATTGCTGGTTGCGCTCTCTAAACTAAGTAAAAATTAAGACAGTTTTGGCTTCGCAATGCAACTGAATAAAAATTGAATACATTTTTATAACTAATTTTAAGTTTTGAAGAAACAACTATTGGTGCGATTTCAAAATGCAAATCAATTTTAGAAAACAAGTCACTGCACAATGAGCTTTGTTTTATTAAATCGAATTATGAATTTGTTTATAAAACCATCCTCAATCTTGAAACTGAATCGCTTCCTCTACAAGAGTCTCTTAATTTAATTCAGAAATTTAAGGAAAACGTTGAGAAAGTTTCTGGAAAAATTAGACAAAAAATAGTGATTTAAAATTATTACAGGAAGCAAACAAAATTCTTTGTGGCGATTTTGATGTTAATACCAATTTAAATGCGGAGATTATTAATGTTTTAAAATTTGCACCAATCACATCAGTTGATGTTGAACGAAGCTTTTCAACATACAAATTACTACTAACGGATAGGCGACATAATTTTTCTATTGAAAATATTGAAAAATATTTGATTGTGAATTGTTTTTACAAGAAGGAATAAAAGTAGAAACGTAAGTAATAGTAATAGGTACTAGATAGGTATACATTGGTATATTATGTATGTTAATTTTGTCAATATATGTACTTATCGTTATTTAATAAAACTTTTATATATTTTTTAATGCATATTTTCTTGTTAATTTAAAATGATTTTCACCTATTCCACATATTTGGAACATATTTTAAAATTTTAGGGAATATTTTCAACATATTTTACTCATATTTCAGACATATATAATATGCACATATTTCAGTCAAAACAGGAACATATAATCCGGTCTCTAGCATTACCTCATCAGTATTGGCGTAATGACGTAATTTTTGAAGTGAAGTCGTATTGGGCGCCCTTCAAAATAGTGACGCGAGAGCGTCATTAAAAAAAAAGCGTGACGCTAGAAGTTAGCTTGCGGTATATCATAATATAGATACGTATCCATATATGTAGTTATTTAAATTGAATAAAGGAATTATATATTTATTTACACTGCGCGTAAGAGAAAATGGGCACTGCACAAAATGGGTCATTTTTGATGTCTCCAATTTCCTAAAACTGTTGTGCGATTCAAGTGATTTTTTCAATATATTATAGCCTTATTCTCTAACAATATCGCTGTAACAATATTGTTGCTAAAAAGTAAATCGTCATTGCATCGGGTCTACCAATCAAACTGTGTTTTCTCTCAAAGTTCACCACACCCTGTGGAATATTCTAGCATTAATAAAATACAGAAATTAAAACGCAACTATAGTCATTAAAAAAAAAGCGTGACGCTAGAAGTTAGCTTGCGGTATATCATAATATAGATACGTATCCATATATGTAGTTATTTAAATTGAATAAAGGAATTATATATTTATTTACACTGCGCGTCAGAGAAAATGGGCACTCCACAAAATGGGTCATTTTTGTTGTCTCCAATTTCCTAAACCTGTTGTCCGATTCAAGTGATTTTTTCAATATATTATAGCCTTATTCTCTAACAATATCGCTGTAACAATATTGTTGCTAAAAAGTAAATCGTCATTGCATCGGGTCTACCAATCAAACTGTGTTTTCTCTCAAAGTTCACCACACCCTGTGGAATGTTCTAGCATTCATAAAATACAGAAATTAAAACGCAACTATAGCCTCAGGTTTTTTAATATTTTATTTTTTGATTCATTCCCTTATGTTGGATAATAAAAAAGTTAGGTACTGTAACAACTAGCCATGTTTTTCATCAATACAGGGTGTTTCTAAATAAGCGCGACAAATTTTAAGGGCGTGAAAAAATAATGGCAGTTTGCTTTATAGACATATTATGTCCGCAAATGCTTCGTTTCCGAGATACGGGATTTTGAATTTTTTTCTCTAAAACCCGTTGAGATATTTAAATTAAATTTATTACGCTTTAAGAGGTAGTTATTGCCCATTTCTTGACATGCAATCATTTGATATTCACCATTGGCGTGCATACGGGTAATACATACATAATACATTCATACCCGTATGGTCGCCGTGAATAGGTGAATGGTGAATATAAAATTCTTAATTTTATGTCAAAAAATGCCCAATAACTACCTCTTAAAACCTACCGAATTTCATTAGTATATCTCAACCGGTTTTAGAACAATAAATAAATCGTCAGTTTGTAAGAAAAAATTCGACATTCCATATCTCGGAAATGAATCATTTGCGGACATATGTTTATAAAGCAAACCGGCATTATTTTTTCATGCAGAATTACCCCTTAAAGTTTGTCGCACTTATTTAGAAACAATCTGTATTGATGAACTGATGAAGAACATGGCTAGTTCTTAAAGTACATAACTTTTTTATTATCCAACAGAAGAGAATGAGTCAGAAGACAGAATGTTAAGAAAACCTGAGGCTATAGTTGGGTTTTAATTTCAGTATTTTATAAACGCTAGAATATTCCACAGGGTGTGGTAAACTTTGAGAAAAAAACATACTTGGATTGGTACACCCGGTATACAATGACAATTTACCTGTTTAGCAACAATTTTATTACAGCGATATTGTTAAAGAATAAGATATTAAAAAATCACTTACATCTGACAACAGGTTTAAGAAATTCGACACATCAAAAATGACCCATTTTGTGGGGTACCCGTTTTCTCTGACGCGCAGTGTATTATTTGTATTTAATCAAATTTTTTTTATTGGGACCGTGCAAGTTCTGCAAAGCGACACCTGGTTTCTACGCTCAGCAACATTATTCGCACTTTTAATTATATTGGCCATTTATATTAGTCCTGGTTACTGGATAATTGTCAAGGCCATAGTCCGAAAAAATAATAAGAAGAAATAATAAGATTCAGGTTATGTTATTAAAACGTAAACAATTGTAAGTATTAAATAAGATTAGTTAATAAAATGTAGTACTGCAATCAAAATACAATTAATTAAATTTAGCTTTATATAATAATTGCATATCATATCAATATTGTGGAGCAATATATAATTTTTCTTCTTCAATGGCATTAGGTCTGAAATATACGTCAATTTAACAATTTCAATTGACAATATGAAATGAGTGGAAGAAAATAGTAACGAAAGCCAAGTCATATAACAAACTTTGACAACATACAAGTGGAATGCGGAGTGATTCACCGCAATAAGCGAATCTGAGAGCTCTAAGTAAGAGTGGCAAACATTCCACCATGGAATGAAAAGCCCTGATGATGAATTGACAATATGAATTATTTAAGAAAGTTGCAATATTTCTCCGCTATTCTCGCACGATCGTTTCTCGTATCCCCTCAAGTAATAATAAATTATAATGTAATGTTTGTATAGTATTTTTACTACAAAAGCGATATTACGTAGGTCAAAATTTTTGACGTAACAGAACTGTCAAAACATTAGAATGTGACTTTTCATTATTGCCATGTTTATAATAAACATGGCAATAATGAAAAGTCACATTCTAATGTTTTGACAGTTCTCTTACGTCAAAAATTTTGACCTACGTAATATCGCTTTTGTAGTAAAAATGCTATATATATAACAGCATATCCGTTGTTTACGTTTGAGTTTGACAGATACGTCAGAGGAAAACTAAATTTTAATTTAATTATTAATAAATATCATTTTTCATAGTGAATTTAATTAATATAAAAAATAAATAAGATGTTTAAAAATACAATTTGAGTTTGAGTATAGTTTGAAAGGAATTTAATAACTTAGGTACGTTAAAATGATTACTTTTATAACGGCTTCCCCTTTTAACGGGAGTAATAGACTCGTCCATGTACAGTGGAACCTCGATTATCCGTCAGGGCACCGGACCAAGGGTATGACGGATTATCGAAAAGACGGTTAACAGAACATTAAAAAAAATAAAAATGCATAGTACATATAGCTCACAAATTGTATTTGTATGTTTTATTTGACAATTTTATGGATTTCAAAACGTAAAAAATATGTAGGGTATTCCATTTGAAATAAGAAAGTTCACTAGAAATCGAGTTGGTGTAGTTGGTGATAGAGAAATGGAACGTAGTAAAATTTCTAAGAACGAGTGATAGAATGTCAGTAATATTTATACTTTTTTACTTAAGATTAGAAGTTTATATTTAGACGAAGTTTTCTATATGTTATTAGGAGACATCAGTCATCCAGCCTCAAAAGTCCACTGCTGAACATAGGCCTCCTCCCCTCGTTTCCAACCCCATCTATCCTGCGCCGCTCTCATCCAGTTTTTATTTAGCTTTCTTAAGTCGCCAGTCCATCTTTTAGGCGGTCGACCGACGCTTTCTCTTGTCTTCTCTTGGTCACCATTCTAATAACCTCTTTGTCCATTGCCCATCTGTCATTCTGGCTATGTTTGCTGCCCATCTACACTTCAACCTGGCTATCTTTTCGATGACGTCAGTCACCTTTGTCCTTCTCCTGATTTCTTCGTTTTTGATTTTGTCTCGCAGAGTTATTCCTAACATTGACCGCTACATTCTTCTCTGCTTGAATATTAGTTTGGTAGCCAAGGCTTTAGTTATGGTAAGTGTTTCTGATCCGTACGTCAAGACTGGGAGGACGCACTGATCAAATACCTTTCTTTTTTCACTTTTAAAAGTTTCAGTTTTCCAAATGCTGCCCACCCAAGACCGATTCTTCTCTTCAATTCATGAGTCTGGTTATCCCTGCCAATCGTAATTTCATGTCCCAGGTATTCATATCTATCTACGAGTTCTATTTCTTTCCCACCAATACTGATGTTCTGGTTGGGTACCAAATTTGTCATTATTTTTGTTTTCGAGATATTTATATTTAAACCTATATTTTCTGTAGCCACAACGAGTTACTGTACCATGTCTCTTGCCATACCTAGATCCTCAGCTACTACGAATATATCATCGGCGAAACGTAAGTTGTTTAGGTATTCTCCATCTATTTTTATTCCCTTTGTAATCCAATCAAACTCTTGAAAGCATGTTCTAAGACCATATTAAAAAGTTTATCTGACATTGGGTCTCCTTGGCTAACCCCCCGTTCTATTTTTATGCGATTACTGTTAGTATGCAATTTGCCACTGGTTGTTGCCTGTAAGTATATTTTGTATAATAATTTTGTGTACCTATAATCTAGCCTGCATTCTTTAAGCGCCGGTAATATTTTGCTAAGCTCAACTGTGTCAAAGGTTTTGTGAAAGTCGATAAAAAACAGAACTAGAGGTTTATTGTATTCCACTACTTTCTCTATTAGGGTTTTTATACTTTGTAGATGGTCATTTGTTCCGTAACTTTTTCGGAATCCTGCCTGTTCTCTTGGTTGATAAGTCTCTAACTTTTTTCCATTCTCTTAACTATTATTCGCGTAAATAACTTATATAAGTGGCTGAGGAGGCTAATCGGTATGTAATTCTCTAAATTGGCTTTGTCTCCTGCTTTGTGTAATAGAATCATAGTAGCGTTGTTCCAGTCTGTTGGAATATTGGCGTTATGAAGGCAGATATTGAAAAGTAGTTTAATTTTTTCAAGTAGTATATTTCCTCCAATTTTTAGTGATTCTGATACTATTCCATCTTCACCTGGGGTTCGATTGTTTTTCATTTTCTTCAGAGCCTCTTTGATTTCTGATTTTGTTATATCGGGCATTAAATCTGATCCTTGATTTAATACCCCAGTTTTTACTGTAATTGGAAGTTGCGTATTGTCATCTTTTTTTCTTGATTTGTATAACTCTGTGTAGAACTCTTCGACTATTCTTAATATTTCATCTCTGTATGTAGTTTCTTCTCCAGTTCTGTTTCTTAGTTTGTTGATTTCTATTTTTCCTTTTTGTACGCTTCTCTTCAAAACTTTCATGTCTTTATTTTGCTCTATTGCTTGTTTTGTTATTTTCTACATTGTAGTTTCTTATGTCTTTTCTTATTGCCTTTGTAATCGTCTTATTTATTTGATTTAGCACTTCTTTGCTGGAACTGTTATCTCCTTTTGTCTGTCGCCTTAGTTCTATACGGGTTTTAGTAGGTTGACTTAGTTTTTTATCTTTTTGGTTTATTGGACAATATTTAGTTTGAGCCTGTTGTATTGTGGTGATTATTTGTTTGTTCAATATATTAATGTCTGTTGTTGTTGTATCTTTCAATGTTTTATTAATATATTTTTCGAACTCCTGAATATTAGTTGGTTTTGACCATTTCCTTGGGTATTTCTTATATCATTTTAAGTGTTTCCTTTTCGATCTATATCGTTATTTTAGCTCTTACTAAGCTGTGATCATTGCTTGTACTAAACTGGTTTAACGCATTTATGTCTTTAAATAATTATTTTTTGTTTGTTAAGAAATAGTCGATCTCGTTCCTTGTTTTTTCATCAGGACTTTCCCAGGTCCATCTTCTGTGTTGTTTCTTTTTACAGAAGCTGTTCATTTGATAGAGATTGTTTTCCAAAAGGAAAGTTAACAGTTGTTTGCCACTATCATTTCTGCCTTCGCTTCCAAAATTTCCCAATATTATTTTGGAGGGTCTTCCTTGGTACCTATTTTGGCGTTGAAATCACTGCCTATTATTAAGAAGTGGACAGGATTT
Source organism: Diabrotica virgifera virgifera (assembly GCF_917563875.1). NCBI lineage: Eukaryota > Metazoa > Arthropoda > Insecta > Coleoptera > Chrysomelidae > Diabrotica > Diabrotica virgifera. The sequence continues at coordinate 113,523,539 of NC_065450.1, forward strand.
TCCTTGATTGCGCAGGATATTTGGTCGTAGAATATTTGGACTTCTTCGTCTAAATGGCCTGTAGTAGGTGCGTACACTTGAATGAACTTTAGGATATACATATCTTGTGCTCATTTTGATGTTTAAGTAGGCGACTCTTGTTGATATTTGGTTTATTGACACAATTCGAGACACAATCCGGAGTTATTGTCAATACGAGAGTATGCGTTCAACAAGCCTTGGCCTAAACGAACTGTCGACATAAGGCAGATGTCCCCTGGTGATATGTCCACCTTCCTGGAAATGGCAGGATGGGGACAACAACCCCCTGGGAAGATGCACAATGGGTTAATTGTGGCCTAAGTGCCAAGGGACTTGACTCGCCCTCCGTACTCTACAGATACAGATAGTTATTCGGAGGGAAAAGACCGGCCCTTAGACGTTTATTCGTAGCTGACGAACACATAATGACTTCGTCTGATGAAGAAGAAGCTCTTCTGTTATTGGCACTTGCCGAAAATGAAAAAAACAATGACGTATTTTTCGACACTGTATATTGGGAGTAATATACAAGGTGCTTCATTTAAAAATAGGAAATAGATGTTATTATCTTTATTTTATAATCATTAATCAAATATAATTTTTGAGAATGGATGACGACTAGTTCATGAAAATAATGCATTCTTACTAATTTAAAATATTCATTTTAATTTAATCATTTTCTCGTAATTCTGACCCTATACTGTCCCAGATTTTATCCTTTTTTCTTACATTTTTATAATCTTCACTTAAATTATATATAATATTATAGGATGTTGTTTCACAATTTCAATAAGTTTTTCTGTAACAGCCATTTTAATTCACGCGAAACTACAACGGCAGCGGAAAAACTGTGCATGCAGCCTTTTGTAGTATAGTTGGGACAATCTATAGAAAATATGTTTTATGTGGAAAATAACGTTATCAAAATATAATATAGGGTATTAGCCCGGCACGAAGACAATGACTCCTGACCGTGAATTATAAACGTGATATTTACATATTATGTCGGGTATAAAAATGCAGTATAGGTGAATTGACGAGGAGAGTTATTATTAGATACTTGATATGTACAAATGTAGTGGTATAGGTAATGAGTTGTACTTGTAAGCAATTATGGTTGAATCACCGATAGTACAATGTAAAATATAATGTTAGTAGAACAACATACTTTTAATTAATATGGACCAGAAAGACGTTATGGAACATATTTATGACACTTTCATGAAAACAACGCTGATCTGCCGCGACCGTTGCGGATACAGCCTCAACTAGTGTGAACAGGTTCATAAGATGCCGTGCCTATCGATTCGCCGCGATTCCGAGTAGGTTGCGAAAGCGATTCCACGTCAGTGTGGGGGATCCTTAAAGGTTCATATGGTTAAAGCATATTCAAAGTCGAGATATGAAGCACCCAATTCGAAGAATTGCTAATTTGCTAGTTTCTAAGAGATGTAGGAGAGGAAGATCAAAACATCACTGACCGGAGACGCTTAACGCCGACCACTCATGGTACTGCTGTGTCGTTCGACAAAATCGTCAATGATAACAATTGTGCAGTACTGCAGCAGATAGGCCAGTCTCTCTGTGATCAAATCGTAACGATTTTGTTGGATGGACGGACACGCGATCAAAATTTTTGTCAATTAGTCGAATTCGACAAAATTAAACGACGCCGCAGTATCGTGAGTGGTCGGCTTAAGCACGACATGTCGGTGAAAGTCAATGATATCGGTATGACTTAAAATAGAAACTTATGGAACCATATAAATAGTAGATCTAATCCCGCATAGAGATAAAACTAAAGAGAATAATGATAAATAAGGGCTTGTATATAAATTATTTTTTCTACAACCGTGTTGAAATAGTTATTTATGGAACAGTTCGTGAAGTATGCTTTTTGCGAACGCACGCAATATTTAGAGCACGAGCGACAACGGAGCAAGTGCTATACATCGCGTAAGTTCGCAAAAAGTACTTCATGCACAGTTTCATACAATATTTTATCTACGATAAACAAATAAAATAACTGCAACTCTTCGTCACTGTAATTCATTTTTATTTTACAATTTTTAGAACTTTGACATTTAAAAACCCTAACTACTTTCAACCCACAAAACTGTTAAAAATTTTGTTGTCATTGCTCATATTTTCGTACCATGACAACGCGAAAGTTAAGGACATTTGATCATATGAAAGTGTGCCAAAAACCCCATTAAAAGTGTGCGAAAAAGTAAATCCCATTTAAAATACATTGTTACTTCACGCACACTTTAAACCCTTCACGCACTGCTATCTATAATGACAGTTTTCACAAACAAAAACTTATACATAATATGGTATCTACCTATGTATGTTTGTGCGTGCATAAGTATTATGTATGTACGTAATCTTATTATATTTGGAATAGTGTAGCAAACAGTAATTGCTTTAGTGCTTTAAAATTTTTAAGGCAATGCAGTTAAAAGTGAATTGTCAAATTGTGAAACGTCAAAATATTTATATTTCATTTATTAACATTAATATTAATAGTACAAATTGCGCAATTTGAAAAAGGTGGTTTAAAATGTTTTTCAAAATTTAATTTAAACTGCATTATTGCATTTTTAACACGTTTGTAGAAAAAACAATTTTATGTAACGGTAGAATATTTTCGCTAAGAATTTTTAAACATTCCCCTCGAGTGTAGACCACCAGTTTTACCTTTTACGGGTCATAGGTTTCATGGTTTCAGCAATTAACAAAAATATTTTATTTTATAAATTTATAACGTTTGTAGAAAAAATATTGCATGATATACGTGTTAAAAAGTACATTTTTAAGTCACTCATGTGAACTGCAAACTTTCACATGCGTGCCTTAAAATTGTACTTTTAACACTTATATCATAAATAATTATTAATGTGTATTTTGCGGATTCTGATTTAAAATGTGTTTATCGGTTACTGGACTAATTATCTTAATTATGTTTTATAACACAATTATGATTAACATACCATTCAAGTATAAAAATTGCTTTATAAGAAGTTTAACATCAATTATCTATTATATGTAATTTTAATTTAAAATGTATTTCATAACTTCTTCATTTAACACTTGTCAGTCTTTATGTTGAATAATAATAAAATAAATATGCTAGAAATAGCTAATCAAAACCTACGAATATTATAAGCGCAAATAATGTAAAGTTGTAAAGAGTTAATTAAAGCTTTTCAAACCGATCTAAAAGCGACGAAAAAGAATACGAATAACTATGCCGTTATTTGGAAAACTTGTAAGTTTGAGGCTAATTTACGGCTCATTTTAACAATGCATTTCGACAAATTCGAGAAATTACTTGACCACATTTTTGAACCTTTGCCAGACCCGAGACCCGAAGTAAACACAGCGATTATCCAAATACATAATATGGACGGAAAAAGAGAACTTTTACACACAAGTAGTACAATTTATAGCTGATTGTTTTATTAATTTTATATAGAACAGAAAGGCATAAAACTAAAAGATTTAAGTTAGATTTTTTAAATTGTGCTTCTCAAATATTTCTTCTTCTGTTAGTTATTCCTTTGGAATATTAGCGATCATTCTGCATAGCTGTAATAGGCCTGGACCCGCGTACCAAAAAAATTTGATTAATAGGAAGCTGAAAATTTGTTAATAGCTTAACGGTGTCTAGTCGGACAAACTTTAATGTACGGAAACACTGGAACAGGGGAAGTTTTAATTGTGGAACGTGCCATCCTGACAAGTTTATGATTGTGAAAACTAGCCGGTTGTTTTTAAGTTTATTCAATAGCAAACTTTATATTATAATATATGAAAAAATTTGTATCCGATAAATATATTGGTCGTTTTAATAAGTCCGACACGTAGAATATTTCAATTGACAGGAATTATGTTGGTGATAAATAGCAGTCTGATTTTTGCATGAGAGTTTAATGAAAGGGTAACAAATCAATTGGAAGTTCTGTCCGACAAAAGACATGGGACGTTTTCGTAGTCTGACGTTCGAAACCTGTAACCTGTTCCACAATTAAAACTTCCCCTATTCCAGTGTTTCCCTTCATCAAAGTTTGTCCGAATAGACACCGTTAAGTTATTGACAAATTTTCAGCTTGCTATTAATCAACTTTTTTTTGGTATGCCGGATCCAGGCCTATAACTGCCGAACGATATGCCAAATACCAAAACTGTGGAGGAAAGCAAACGTCATAGCTATACTAAAACCTGGGAATGTCCCAAAAACGCGAAAGATTTATAGCCCTATACCGCTTCTTTGCCAAATGTATAAGCGTATGAAAGACTTGTCCTGCACCGCATAGAGAACGTGGTTAACTCAAATATCATACCACAGCACTTTGGTTTGAGATCTAGAAGGACCTACACCAGCCAAGTTCTAGCTCTGACGGAACTCATCGAAAACTGATTTGAATAAAAAACAATTACAGGCCTAGTTCTCGTCGGCCTAAGAGCAGCGTATGACACCGTTAACCACAGAAACCTGCTGCAGAAAGTTTATACTATTCTTAAGGACTATCAACTTGTCAAAATAGTGAAATAACTACTGCAAAATAGACAATTCTTCTTGAAAATCCACTAGGAAGAATTTCCTGTAGCTGGCTGTATACCATTAATTACAAGTAAAATTTAATAAAAAATTTTGGTCTTGGTAAAAGGTATATTATTTTAGTTGCCTGTCAGCTCTTGTAACATAATGACCTAATTTGTTACCTTTGACCCACTTACAACGTGTGGGAGTCATATGTTATCCTAGGGCCATATCCTTAGGGATTATATCCATCCTTTGGAATTTGCTATGTTAGCATTTTGATGTGACTTTTAGTCCATTTTTGAAAGGCTTTGACCTTCGTATTTTTTGGTTGGCTCACCATGTTCTTGCAACACTGATGATGCTCTTTTTAGAGCGAAAACGTTCTGTTCGATGTTTGTAGCCCTATAGGGCTTTTTAAAATAATATACCTTTTACCAAGACCAAAATTTTTTATTAAATTTTACTTTTAATTCTTCTTGAGTTTCGAGGGGAAAAAGTCTTTGGTGAATTCAAACAAATGGATTGACTCAGGGTAGCGTACTAGCAAGTATACTTTTAAACCTATACACCAATGATCAACCATCGCCCACGTGTACTAGAAACTTCTAATACGCAGACGACTTAGGCATCACAGCTCAAGGTTCAAGCTTTGAAGAGCTAGAACAAAAATTGAAAGCTGCTCAGAATTATTATAGTATGTCCAATTATTATAAAGAAATTCACTAAGACCAAGTCCAACCAAAACTCAGGTCTGCGCTTGCCACCTTCAGTACCAACAGGTCAAAAGAAAACTCAACATCACCTGGAATAACCCCTTGCTAGAGCACACAGAAAAGCCCATATACTTTGGAGCCACTCTAGATCACTTATTAACATGCAGGTTCCAGTGTGAACAAGCCCCAAAAAAGTTGAAAATAATTTCTTCTTTTTAAAAAGGATCGGATGGGAAACGAATATAATAATGGCAGATTCGTGTTAGTATACAGTCGGCTCTAAAACCAATAAAGGGATTATAGAGAAGACCAAGTCTTAGTGAAGGCTAAGCTAATCACGTAATCTCTCTACGGTCTTCCAAGCAGAAATTTCTGCTATAAAAATGTGGCACAGGAACTAATAAAGGGTAATGACAGGGGCAGATCTATAAAAATTATATTGGAGAGCCAGGAGATATTAGAGAAAGTACTGGTATCGAATCGAATGTATTCCAAGTTAGTTTGGAACTGTCTTCAGAATCTTATTCGGATCGAAAAAATTAACCAAGTAAATTTACTCTGGGTACCCGGATATACTGATATTGAAGGAAACGAAAAAGCGGACCTACTTGAAATGAGAGGGTCAAAAGAAACAGTCATGGGCTCAGAACCTGTCGTTGCAATACCAAAAAGCACATTCCAAAGAACAATATCGGATTTAGTGGAATGAATGAAACATGACCACTGGTAAAAGCAATTGGATCTACTAGATATGAATAGGAATGATTTGTGGAATATCTTTTTTTTATCATTTTATTAGGTGCAAATTTACAATCTGCTGTAATTACAACACAGAGTATTTAGCGAATAGTAGTAAATAGTCTTAAATCCTGGCATGCTTTGGGCACCATCCTTCGATGGTTCTCCAATACACCTAATCAGTTAGGTCCTCTTGCCATGCCCTTTTCAGTCTTCTTCCCACAAGTGGCAGCTGGCAGAGTTGTTAAATAGTTTTACTTTCGTGGGCGAAATTTCTTACTTGGGCTTTGTTTGCGTGTAGTTTAATAACATCTTTGATGAATGGGATTCCAAGGTCATTATGGATAGTTATATTGGAAACGTACCATGGTGCATTCGCTATCATGTGCAGCGTCTTTGATTGGAAGGTTTGCAGTATTTTAGTGTTGCTCGGTTTGCTGCAGCCCCATAACCCTATACCATAACTCCATATCGGCTGTAGTATAATTTTGTATAGTAATACTTTGTTTTCTAATGCTAACTGGGATATTTTACCTAGCAGCCAATACAATTGTCTGACTTTTAAGTTTAGTTGTGCTGTCTTGGTTTTGATATGGTTTTTTCATGTCAGCTATCGGTTCAAATGGAGTCCCAGGTACTTGACATCTGATTTTAAGGGGTTAGGAATGTTATTAATATGAACATGTGGGCAGTCGATCATTCTTGTTGTGAACGTAATTTGTGAAGACTTTTCACCATTTACTTTAATCTTCCATTTTGTTAACCAAGTTTGAAGTGAATTTAAATAGTTTTGCAATTTGTTAGAAGCTCTACTGGGTTTTCGTCTGATGTAAGGATTCCTGTATCGTCGGCAAATGTGGCCATAGTAATGCCATCATAAGCAGGTATGTCAGCAGTGTAAAGGAGATAAAAGAATGGACCGAGAACACTACCTTGAGGTACTCCGGATTGTATAGGATGATATTTGGAAAGTGAGGTATTTACTTTGATTTGGAAAAACCGCTCGCTCAAATATAATTTTAATATCAGGTATATTTCATTAGGCATATTCTTTTTCATTTTATACAACAAGCCTTTATGCCATACCTTATCAAATGCCTTTTCCACATCAAGGAATACTGCTGCACACATTTTCTTTCCCTCTAAAGTTTCTTTTACATAATTTACAATCCGATGGCACTGCTGTACTGTTGAGTAGTTCTGTCGAAAGCCAAATTGATGGTCAGGTATTATGCTATTTATGTTTATTCTTTCGACAATTCAGACTAAGAGAAGTCTTTAGAAAATTTTTGACATTATTGGTAGAAGGCTTATAGGACGATAGGAGGAGGGTTCTGTAGGCGGTTTGTCCGGTTTCGCAATCATAATGATTTGTGCGTATTTCCATTAAATAGGAAAGTGACACAGTCTTATCATGCTGTTATATACAATAGTTAGCAGGACTATCGCTTTCCTAGGCAGATGCTTTAGTACATCACCATTAATTAAGTCATAACCTGGAGCCTTATGAGGGTTTATTTTATTTATCGCCTTCCAGATCTCTGTTGGTGTACATGGTTTCATTGGTAACGATTGACTTCTGTATATAGACTAAATACCTGGGCGAGGTGTTGTGCTAATGTGTTTGATTTTTCTTCATCAGTTTTTGCCCAGCTTAGATCCGATTTTCTAATTGGTGGAATAGATGCTATAGGTCTCTTGAATTTTTTGGTCGCTTGCCATAATGAATGGTCATTAGGTGTTAGGTTGGAGATGTAATATTTAAAAGTCTCATTACGGGCCTGGATTAAAGCTGTACGCAGTTGATGTGTTAACCAATTTAGTTGTGTTTTATCCAGGGGATTCCTTGTCCGCTGTCATTTGGCCATGGCTCTTTTTTTTCATTTAAAATTTCTTTAATTTGTAAAGGAATGTTATGATCATGGGTGGTAATTTTTTTATCATCTGGAGTTGATTTGCATGCAGCATCTTGTATTACTTCTGTTAAACGTTGCACTGCTTTTTCAATTTCATGGGGTTCTTTAATTTGATGTTTTAAGTTTATATTATAGTTGTACTTAGTGTTATAATTATTGCAGTGTGATATGAACTTAAATCAAGACTGGGCTCTATTTTGTAATGTTTATTTGAGATACCTTTGATAACGGCAAAGTCTAGCAGGTCAGGAATCCTGTTTTGATCGGTCGGCCAATACGTTGGCTGACCTGTCGAAAGGAAGTTTAAAATATTTCTCTGCGAGCACCCCAATGAATTCCGACCCTTTGGTGTTATAAGTAAAGCTCGGATTATAGGCAAAATGCCTTTTTTGCCTATTTTGCCTATCATAATTGTTTTTTGCACTTTTTGCCTTTTTTCGTAAATTCCGCCTATTTGTGCCTTTTTTAAAATTTCATGGTACTACCCATGATATTATTCTATTACTTAACCATTCTATAATAAAATTTTGGGTCAATAATAAAATATCAATGGTTTGTTTATCTAACAGATTTCTAGGAAGATGTACCTGATCGAAACTTGAGGGTTAACTATTTGGAAATCCCTAAGCTTTATTAGTTTATTATCAGTTGTACAGTCGGTTACTGTATCAGAGTTTAGTCAAAAATTGCTATATCCTAGTTTAGTTTTGTTGCGTATACCGAAAAGCAAAGAACACGTTTTAAAACGTTTTATACATTTGTGTGAAAAGATGACATCTAAATTAAGGCTATGGATCGCACCTTATTCGGAACTTTCTCTAGAAGTAGATGGAGCATTTTGTAAACTATGCGGCAAATCGGTAAGTTTTATTTTTTATCTTTTTTTCTCGTCCCACAACATAACTAAATTCTAAAGCGGTTTTAGAATTCTAATTATTTTTTTTTAATTCTCAGATTTCAAGTAGAAAAAAGTACTTTATTGACCAGCATTGTGGAACCCCACTTCATAAATGTAATTTGGAAAAATTAAATTCCTCTAAGTTAGCCCAAATATCTCTGCGGGATAGTTTAAGCAGTTCAAAAAAAAAGAAGGAAGACGCATTTAAATTTGATTTATGCCAGATGATGATTGCATTCAACATTCCTCTATATAAAGTTAATAACCCTAGTTTTAAATGCTCTTTCGAAAAATATCTTAATAAATCCTTACCGGACGAGAGTACATTGAGAAAACATACTGTGGAAAAATGTTATGTGGAATATATTTCAAAAATTAAGCGGGAGTTAGATGGCAATTTTTGTATATTATCGTGGATGAAACGACAGATGTATGCGGCAGGTATATAGCTAATTTAATGATTGGAATTTTGAACGAAAACTTTGCGAGAAAACCTTATTTAGTTGCCGTTAAAGAATTGGAAAAAACAAACAATTTAACAATAAGTTGATTTATACAAGATAGTTTAACAAAGCTCTTTTTACCCAACCCTATACCAGTGAATAAAATAGTTTTAATGCTTTCAGATGCTGCGGCATATATGTTAAAAGCTGCTGTTAATTTAAAGATTTTTTATCCCAATTTAATTCATTGCACTTGTGTAGCCCACGGGGTAAATAGAATTGCTGAAGAAATAAGAAATCTGTTTCCGTTGGTAAATAATTCTATAAATTTTATGAAAAAAGTTTTTGTAAAGGCTCCGTTGAGGGTGCAAATATATAAAGAAAGACTTCCCGGTGTCCCTTTGCCACCTAAACCAGTAATTACAAATTGGGGAATCTGGCTCGAAGCAGTTTTTTTTACTTTGAACACTGCAATGAAATAGAATTAGTTATGTCAGAATTTGATGATGATATTTCCGAAGCCATTCGAGGAGCAAAAAAAAAATATTAAAAAATCCCAAATTGAAACAGGAACTCGCTTACTCTCTATTCGGTAGGGATACACCGGTCACGGATTAATAAAGAAACAAACGAATCGGCAGGTCGATTGTAATATTTTAGGTATACCAGTAACATAAGCGTAGATCTCGGGTGCGTAGAGGGCCAATATCTATTTAATTATTGAATTTTTAGTAATTTTTTGATTAAAATTTAATAAACAGGATAATTTAAGGAAAAATAATAAGATAAATAATAAAATACAATGCACCCTTGTTAGAAATACCTTTCTTAGCAAAAACTTAATACTAACTTAGGAGTAAGATTATGCAAAACACCTGACTAGAACATTTTCCCGAGCAGATGCGAAGAGACTTCCTTGACTAAAAGAACAATTAGGATTTACCCGCAAGTAATATTTTAAATACGAAAAAATATATAGATTAGTGCCGATTCGATATGCGGTCTACCATCCAATATGCGGTCTACCGCAGAGTAACTAATTCGTTATGTGGTCTATCACAGAGTAGTTATTTCGATATGCGGCCACCACTAAATAATGTTAATGCATTCAGTAAATTTTGCAACTACTCGTATATACAGTATGGTGCAAATGAAAGGAATAAATTCTTTATTTCGTAAACCGATGACATTAGGGAAAATCCCGAAACAGGTCGATTTTTGTTTTTAAATTATGATATTTTGAATGAAGTAAAAGACAGACGTACTCTCAATCATTTATTGTAACTTCCGACGACCGGTTTCGCTCTCTAAAGTATGCAGAGCATCTTCAGGTCAACGGTTACAAGTAACTAAATGATTCGGTTACAAGGAGGTACTACCTCAGTATTCATTAACATGATATATCTGCTTAAGTTATGCTAACGGGATATGGTGGAATAGACGGAGAATGTTGCAAAGGTAAACAAGTTTATGGAATTTGGGAATTTTTGAGGGTGAAGAGATAGTTGGTGAAAGACAACCAACAAATCTGTACCGGTTTTAAAGATTTTTATTTCTATTTATTAAAAGATTTTTGTTTTTATTTATATTTATTAAAGACTTCTATTTATTAGTGTATGTGTTAGTGTAAGACTAACAACGTTTGGATCAAAACGGGTCGATATCTAATATGTATGTTAGATGTGGACGTGCAGCTGTAACCTAAATTGTTAAAGTCAATACTCCTTGATGTTTTAATGAGAGGAGTAGTGGTCGTAAAAAGAATGAAAAATCGGAAAGCTTAAAAATTGTAGCTAAAAGGGTATATTAGCAGTCATATAGTAATAACAGTAATAAATGTGAATTGATAGACAACAATGTAGGTACATGAAATTGAGATATAAATTAAAGGGTGAGAATTAGAGTAGAAAAGAAAAGAAAGGAAGGGATTAAAATTCAGTTGAAAGTAATTGATTGTAAATTGAGACTATGTATTATTGATATAAGCAGTGAAGAAACATTAATAAACTATTGAAACAGATAAAAGAAAGGAATAGTAATAAAATATATTTTGGGGGTATACCTACATTGTGTTTTAAAATCTGTCAATAAACCCATTCAACATATGATATTTTGGCATATATATCATACTAGTGTCATCATCCATCTGGGGTGATGACGTAATCGATGATTTTTTTAAATTAGAATAGGGGTCGAGTGCTAGCTCATTTGAAAGGTCATTAAATTCACTATTTAGGCATATAAACATTTACACAATTATTTGTACAGGGCGTGCAAAAAAATTTTTAATGAAATTATTTGACAAAAAAGAAGAATGTATGTAGTTTATTTAATTCAAAATACATTTTACTGTTGCCCAGAAACAGAAAAAATGTTTATTTCAAAAATAAACATTGCTTTTCGATTAAATTCAATGTTCAAGCCAGCTCCCGCCAGCCACCTGTTTCTTAGGAAGTTTGAACATTTAATTTAAGCGAAAAACAATGTTTATTTGTGATATAAACATTTTTTTACTGATTTCTAACAGCAATAAAATGTATTTTAAATTAAATAAATTATATAGATTCTTCTTTTTTTGTCAAATAATTTAAATTAAAAAAATTTTTTGGGCGCCCTGTATAAACAATTATGTAAATGTTTATATTAATAAATAGAGAATTGAATGATCTTCCAAATGAGCTAGCACACGACCCCTATTCTCATTTAAAAAAATCATCGATTACTTCATCACGCCCATATGGATGACGTTACTAGTATGACATTTATGGCAAAATATCATAATTTAAAAATAAAAATCGACCTGTTTCAGGATTTTTCCTTAAAGTCGCCGGTTTACGAAATAACGAATTTATTCCTTTCATTTGCACCATACTGTATAGTATCAAAATAAAGCTCATTTTTTGACCTAGGTATTTTAATTACGGTACTGTCTTGGCATTTTAATTATTCAAGTGAAAGTACTTAATTACCCAAATAGGTGCAAAACCAAATTAGAGAAAGTATGACAAACTAATGCAATTTTAATAGGTAATTTAACTAAATGGGTCGACAAACAAATCAGGAATGCTATAAGAAACTATAAGGACATTTGTTATCTTCCAGTTGAATTTATTCTGTCGAATTGGTAACGCCTTATATTGTTAATTTTGTGAGAATCTGTTCGTGCTGTTTAACCGAAAATGCCAAGACGTGTTTTAGATGTAGATACTCTAATTTGTAACCTACATAAGTACTTTATTGCGGAAAAAAACAATGGTGGTCCTTTAAAATCGGTAACGTCTGTACAACAACGCGTGTGCGATGCTTTAGAAATTAGCGAATCAAAATTAAGATCTACAATTAAAAACGAGAATAGTGAAGTGCCGGAAAACGATCACCACCATACTCGCCTGTTATTAAAAACGAACAATATGTTAGAAGGACGAAAATTTCAAATTCGTAATATCATATATCAAATGCGTGCAAATAAGGAACATGTGACTTTAGGTACAATTTTACTTAAGTTAAAAGAGAGGAAATTTGGTCACATCGGCAGAACAAGTTTATGGCAAGTCCTACATAACATAGGATTCAAATTTAAAAAAGAGGATAACAGAAAAGCGCTTTGTGAAAGAAGTTCTGTTGTACACAAGAGAATTGAGTTTCTGAGAAAATAAATATAACATATTTAAAGAAGAAGGGTCAACTTTTGTATATTTAGACGAAACATGGATATTTTCTAAGGGTGCTACCAAGAGAATATGGCAAGATGACAACATAAAATCGATCAAGCATGCTAGTGGAGAAGGGAAGCGACATATAATTCTGCACGCGGGAGGGAAGACAGGCTTTATAGAAGGTGCTGATTTAATATTTTCGTCTACATCAAAAAACAGTGACTATCGTGACAATATGAACACGGAAATGTTTGTGAAATGGTTGCGTGAAAAACTTCTTCCCGGATTAAGTGAGCCCAGCGTAATTATTTTAGACAATGCGCCTTATCATTCAGAAATACTAAACAAAAGTCCAACAAATTCGTGGAATGTAGATAAGATTAAAGAATGGCTAACAAATGAACGCATATCTATTCCACAGCATATATTAAAGTCTGAGTTGTTACGTTTGGCAAAAGAACATGCAAAACCAAAAATCTTTGTGGTGGATCAGGTTACTGAAAGTTACGGGCATCAAGTTTTACGTCTTCCACCATACCACTGCCAGTTTAATCCCATCGAATATATATGGGGAATAGCAAAATAATATTACGACAACCATATTGGGCCTAATGGGTATACAGACGAAGCGGTTTGGGAAACTTGGCGAGAAGCACTTTCAATTGCAACTCCAGAAGTATGGCGGAACTGTATATACAAGTGCGAAAAATTAATTGAGGATTGGTGGATTCGTGAAAATAAAATTAACGAAATAAGCCCAATCATAATAACAATTAACGGTGACGACAGCGATGATGATGACAGCGATGGCGATGATAGTGTGAACAATAACGACTAAATCATTTTAGTAAAAAAAATTGGTACGTATATTGACTTAATAATATTTAGCATTTTACTTAAATATTTGATGTTTACATAATGCCCTGCTGTAGGATTTCCGGATCCTTTTCAAGGCGTGATTTGTTTGAAATCGAAACTATTTGTAGATATTGTAGGTACATACGTAATATTATAATATTGTTTTTAATAATTTTTGTTTTCGGGAAAAATACCCCATTATACATTTAAACTATAAAATATACATGACTAACATAGAAAACATGCGATCTGATAAAAGAATAAAACAAGCTCAAATTAGTTTACAATGTCATATAAACGCTTTTTACACGCGTCAATTGACTTTAATTTAAAAACATCCAACGTCAATATATCACTTAAATTGATTGTGACTTTATAGAAAACCATTTTAGAGATTAAATTAAAACATCAACAATACAGCAACGTTTAGCCTTCTACCTTTTATAAGTTATAATTTGTTTTATTTTTATTATATTGATATTCATGCAACAATTAATATTAGGTATATTGATTTTTGGCTACGGATAATGAACTGTTATAAAGAATCACGAAATTATGTCGTTTAGGCTTCTGAGGCTATACAAACACCTAAAATTTAAAATTATTTGATTTATATAAGAACCTCCTCAAATAAAAAATTACTGCGCCCATGTGTAAATAGTTAAACTACAGCGGACCAGTAAATTCGTTCATTTCTTTCTTAATCCATGACCGGTGTAAGTCTACCGAATAGACTTTATATCAATGACAATTATAAAATAATAGTTACCACAATTACCTTATTAGAAAAACAAGAGATAAATTTATGTGAGTCAGTAAAATTAATAGATAATTTAAAGACGAAAATTAAATCGGCAACTGGAAGTAACGGTCAATTAATTAAAAAAAAATGAAATATGTTTTCGACAATAATGAAGGTTTTTCGTTTTTATCTAATGTTGCTAAAGTTTTGAATGGGACATTTTCCGAGGAATTACAAATTATGCCAGATTTATTATCCGCTGTGAAATATGCTCCAATTACATCTGTCGATGTCGAACGTTCGTTTTCAATGTACAAATTAATTTTAAGTGATCGAAGACATAGTTTTAAGACCGAAAATATTGAAAAACATTTGGTTGTTTCTATTAATGATAAAATTTTAAGTGGTTACAATGTTTAATTACTAATTAACAGTTATTTGGTTACTAGTTTATTTATACTGTTATGATTATGATGTGTAAATATACCTGCCTTAAGTTAATATTACGTTAATTCACTTTGTACAATAAATAATAAGTTATATTCCTTTATTGCCTATATTTTGCCTAAATGTTTATATTCCTGCCTTTTTAATAAAAATCTTTGCCTATATAGGCGCCTTTTTCTTCAATTTTTGTTGCCTATAAATCCGAGCTTTAGTTATAAGCCTCAATCCCCATACGGTGTGTTTGGCATTCCGGTCTCCAGCTGCTATAAATTGGAGTCCTAGTTCTTGAAAGAAGGTCTCGTATTCTTCAATTAATATGGAGTGCCTAGGAGGACAGTAAATTGCTGCAATGGCAAGAGGCCACGTAAATGTTTCTATTTTTAGTATGGTTCCTTGTATTTTAGGTGTGGCGTAATTTTGCACGAAATAGTGTTTAATAGAAGATTTAATACTAATTGCTGTTCCTGCGTGAGTAGTTCCATCAGGATGATGGGTAAGGTACGTTGTGTATAAAGGGGATTTTTACACTGTTCTTTCAGTTGTGTGATTCTGAGATAAGAAGTACATCTAATTTATTTACTTTTAAAAATGCAATGATTTCCTGTACATGGTTTGGTAGGACGTTGGCGTTCCAGGCGGCTATTCTAATTCATGAAGCCATTAATTCGTTATTTTACTAATGACTGTTGTTAGCGCTATTTTGGTTTAGTAGTTGATTAAATAGATTTTTGAATTCATTTAAGAAACTTGTCATCATGTGTGTTAAATTTTCACCATTATTTGGTCCGTTGATGTTTCCTGAGGTTACTTGAGCATAATTGATTCCATTTTGCGCATATTGTTGAGTCATTTGATGCAGTACTGGATTGGGATTTATGTATCCTTTTGTGTTTCTAGGTCTAGTTACGTCGTTATTCCTGTTCTTTGCTTTTAATAAGTCTCGATAAACAGTGCAGCCTTTATAGTTCGCTGGGTTGTTGCCCTTGCACAGAGTACATGTTGCAGGTGTGTCTTTCGGTTTTGTGCAACTTTTGGTGTCGTGTGGTCCTCCACATTTAACACATTTATAAGGTTTAAAACAGTATGACTTGGAGTGTCCGTATGCCTGACATCGAGTGCATTGCACAATGGTGTTCTTGTGTTTCGGAGCTTCTACTCTAATTCTGGTATTGTATATAAATTCCATATTAAAAACTTTATTATTGTTGTTTTTTGGTTCCAAATCGACGAAAAATAATGGTAGTGGCTCTTTTGTTACTCTGTGCCGGATGTTGAAAACATTTCTGACTATGTGGCCTTGCTTTAATAATTTAGCTTGTATTTCCTCTAAGGTTATAGAATGGTGTAAACCTCTGAGGACGACTGTATATGCTCTTTCTTGTTTGAGTTAATAGCTATGGTGTACTATTTTTTCTTCTTTCATGTAATTTATTATTTTCCTATAGGAGTCAGGTGTTTTAGCATTTATTTTAACAACATTTTCAGAAAGAGTGGTAGTATAATAAGTTTTATCTTCAGTAACTTGCGCTATAGGGTCAGTCATTGCTTTGTAGTCTATTACTCCATAAACATAAATAGGGGGCGGCTTGGGATCTTTGGTTTGGGTATTTGGCTGGTCATCGTTTCTTTTACTGGTATGGATTTGGTTTGTGTCTGCGTTTTCTTCTGAGAGTGTTTGAAACCTATTAGATGTGCTTACTGAAGCACCTTGCTCAGTAGTTTCTGCTATTTTTCTACGTTTTCTTTTTAATCTCGACTCTTTTAGCTGTTGCTACGGACAAACATTTGCATCACTTTCCATGTTTTCATCATAACTTGATGAGGACGGTAGGGAATAATCTATTTTTTGAGTATATCTCTGGCTGTGGAGGAACTGAGTTTTGGCTCATTTGAGGTAAGGATAAGTTTTGGAAATTAGATGTATGAGCGTACATATTTGGAAGCGGTGGGAATTGATTTTGATAATAGTGCATCATATCTGCTGATGCAGAGTTGTGTTGTTGCATATATTGATGATTTGGTTGCATTGGTATCATCGCATTTGAGGGTTGATTCATTTGTGCATTATATATATTGTTGACTGGACCGGATCCGTTCCCATTTCCGGCCAAAAACATTTTTATAAATGGATGATTAATATTTCTTCACTAGTGCAATTGAATCGCACCCAAGAATAATAAAATAAAAACATTCGAAAATAAATTGTTTGTAAAAAGTCTATATAGTCTTTGTGTAATTCTAGTTCTAATAATTAATAGTCTATTTTGACACATTGAATTTTGCAAACACTTACCTAGCTAGTGGATAATGTAATGTTCTTGCTGGATCACTTTTACTATTTTTAAACTATGGGAATTCACAATTTTTGAGGTATTAGTACGGAGCAAACAATGACTGATGTTTACCATGTAGTGGGTTTGTGGAATATCGTAGGTACTGTTTTCTCAAGTAGCCCGATCAAAGAAGACACAACTTTACGAAAACATCCAAAAAAATGAAGGAAGGATGAAAGTGTGGGAATAGGTAGTTGAAATTGTATATTATTATATAAGAAAAAGTTTACAATAATTCTACATCCCCTACATTTTACAAAAATTGGAAAAAAGGGGTGAAAAATTATTCAAAATATGTCCGGAATTGGATGAAATGACTAATTCTTAGCAACTTCTTTTCTATAGACTTTTTTCACTAAGTCAATACTTTTAGAGTTATTTGAGAGTGACGGTTTTGGACGGTTTTTCGCAAATAACTCAAAGTGTTGTTCTGAAGCTATTTTCTTGTGGCATTTTTAAAATTTTAACTATTTATAATGGGAAATAAGCCACAATATTATTAAAAAATGATTTTTATTATATATAAATGAGTCAAATTAAATAAATTAGAAGAATTTTTTTACTAAACAACAACATTTTTGTTTATGTTAGTAGTATTTTGTATTTTGACAACGGCACCCGATTTGGGCGTCGAAACGTTAATAAAAATCATTTTTTAATAATATTGTAGCTTATTTTCCATTATAAATAGTTAAAATAATCACTCAAAAAGTAAGTATTTTATCCAAAAAAAGTTTTAGCAAAAATATAGCTTATAAAAAAGTGAAAAAAATGATGTAGTTATGAAGTCTGTAGACAAAGTAAAAGCAGAGTTGTAGCTAATGAAATATAGGTTCTTTTTCGTCAAATTCCAAATCGAATATTTCAACGTGAAATAACCAAAAAAACGGAGCACTTTTCGGAGAAAACTTGTTTAAAGAGTTTAAACAAAGGTTTATTTTTGTTTTTCAAAAAAACTTAAAACATAAAAAGTAAGTGAGTTACGCTCAAAATATTGTTGGTTCCTTTTATTTTTTGGTAAAAAAATAGCGAAAATCATCCCCTAACTAGCTTCCCAAATAAAATTAATCGTTACTGCTTCCCAAGTCACTTAACTTATGTATTGTTTATATGATCTATAAGTTTCATTGGTTCAAAATGTTCATTTTTGAAAAAATTTTATTTCAAAATATTTTTTTTTTATTTTGAAAAAAATTTAATTTTTTTTTTCAAAATAACTTAAAAATTATTAGTAATACCAAAAATCTCAAAGGGTAATAAAATGTATGTTTTGCTTTTCTGAATATTTTGAATTTTTTGTTTTCTAGTTAGACAAAAATTGGTTATGCTATGGCTGTTCAAAATTTGTATAAACTCGTGATGTTACTCGTTCCAGTCATTTCAACTACATCCTTTTCAAATATAAGTACTTTGAACCAATGAAACTTACAGATCATATAAAGAATACATAAGAAAAGTAAATTATGAAGCGGTATCAATTAAATTTATTTGGGATGCTAATTAGAGGGTGATTTTCACGATTCTTTTTACTAAAAAATAAAAGGGACCAGCAATATTTGGAGCGTAACTAATTTACTTTTATTGTTAGAAGTTCTTTTAAAAAACAAAAATAAATCTTTTTTTAAACACTTTAAAAAATTTGAAATGAGTTTTCCCTAAAAAGTGCTCCGTTTTTTGGTTATTTCACGTTGAAATATTAGATTCGGAATTTGACGAAGAAGAACCTACATGTCATTAGCTACAACTCTGGTTTTCCTGGGTCTACAGATTTCATACATACATTATCTTTTTCACTTTATTATAAGCTATATTTTTGCAGAATATTTTTTCCGGTAAAATACTTACTTTTTAAGTTGTTTGCGAAAAACCGTCCAAAAATATGATTTTTGTGTTAAAAATAAACATATTTACTGGCAAATAACTCGAAAAGTATTGACTTAGTGTAAAAACTGTATAGAACAAAAGTTGCTTAAAATTAGTCATTTTATCCAATTTCGGACTTTTTTTGAATGTATATTTTTCACCCCCGAGAAGGGGGTATTCCCCTCCATTTTTATAAAATGGAGGGGATGTAGAATTGTAAACTTTTTCTTATAAATAATAGACAATTTCAACTACCTACCTATTCCCAAATTTTCATCCTTCCTTTATTTTTTTTTTTGAGGTCAGATTGTCCTTTGATCGGTCTAAAGGGGCATAATATGAACAACATGAGACTGACAGAAAGCATCGATTGTTGATTTTATCAGGCTGAAGAAGACGAAACGGCAGCACACGCCCGTGTAACTGCCCATAGTTGGATAGAGTCAGGCTCAATACATTTGAGCATTATTAATTCGAGCCACACGACTTCGTAAAAGTGTCACCAAGGACCATAATAAACTTCGTTAAAAAGGCTGCGCTGAAAAAACAACTTTAACCCAGAGATTAGCCACAATATATCTATTACGAATATTGAAGGTGTCATCTCTCAGCAAATCAGAGGTCGAAATATCCTTTGCTGAAGTCCATTTTGGCTACGGACTGTTCGAAGTTAGCTGAACTAGCTTTAATAAAAGCTAGCCGTTTTTTTACATATACGAAGGTTAATAATTATTACGGCGTAATAATTAAAATAAAACACCAAGTTGATGTAGAAAAGTCAGCCGCAGAGAGTCAGAGATATACAAGGTGTCCCGAAAAGATTGGTCATAAATTATACCACAGATTCTGGGGTCAAAAATAGGTTGATTGAACCTCACTTACGTATACACCATAGTGCACACAAAAAAGTTACAGCCCTTTGAAGTTACAAAATAAAAATAGATTTTTTTTCATATATCGAAAACTCTTAGCCAAGCCGCACACCAAAGAAACATGAAACGAAAAACATGAAAAATGAAACGAAAAACATTTTTCATGAAAAGAAAACACTGCTAAACAAATCTCAAAGTCCGCCTACCAATGAAACGAGTGTGATTCATGCTCATGACACATTTTTATTTTCGGAGAGTTTCATAAATGGCCGGATATATATTTGTTTAGCAGTGGTTTATTTCCATGAAACGTAATTTACGTTTCATGTTTCTTTGATGTGCCTTAGAGGTCTTTTATTATTTTTTTTTTATTTATTTTTATTTAATGTCGTCCGAACCACTGGGGTTATAAACGACAACAATCGGAAATACATTATTAAAAATAAACAGTGATTACAATATTAAGTGCATACATATGAACTAACAAAAAGGAAACCTGGAAAATTTGTGGTACAATTAAATGTCTTTTGTTCCTATATCCGTTAAAACTGGATAATATTATTGATATTTTTATCGTCTCCAAGAAGCTCCGATATGTCTCTGGGAAGGTTAAGTTTACTTCTCGTTTGCTGGTATTTTTGACAGTCGGATAATATATGTTTAACTGTTACGTTTGTTTGACACTGCTGGCAGAATGGAGGATTGACTCTAGTTATGTTGTAGAGATGTGTATGACGGGTGTGACCAAGTCGGAGCCGAGTGAAGATAACTTGTTTTTTCCTAGGTAAAGAAAAGGCCTGTTTTTGTATAGCGTTGCCTTTAATTTGTTTTAGTTTTTCGGAACACTGCGACCACTTGTTTTGCCACGCACAACTAACTACGTTTTTAAGACACAATTTCACATCACTTGGCACAATTTTATTTAGATGAACTTGATCACTTGTTGCTGCTTCGTGAGCTAGGCGGTCCACAACCTCGTTACCGTGTATTCCAATATGGGATGGAACCCAGATTAATACCACATGTTTGTTTCCCTTTGCAGCATGCTGAAGTTCTTGATAAATGTCTTTATAAATAGGGTTGCAGGAATATATGTTTTGAATGTCACAAAGGGCGTTCATTGAGTCCGTTAGGATTGTGTAATTTCTCTGGTTCGATTTGTTGATGAATTTTAAAGCTTCAAGAATTGCATACAGCTCTGCATTGGAAATAGTCCAGTTGTTATGCAGCTTAAATTTAGCATTATGGGTATTGGAGAAAATGGCTGCTCCCACTCCGTCCGCTGTTTTTGATGCATCTGTGTATATCTGTTGGTAGTTGCTAAATCTATCCATAATCTCTTTGAAATGATTTAATATTATGGTTGGATGAGATTCATGTTTATTAAATCTTGATAGATCAGTAATAATTCGTGGTTTATTTACAGTCCATGGAGGAGGAGGGTTTTCGGTGGGATGGTATATGGTCGGGAATGTTATATGATATTTTTGCAGTAATCGGTTGATTCGTTCATAGAAAGGCGGATCGCATTGAGGGTGAGATGAGAAGTACTGATTAAAACGATTTGTATGTACATTATGGTAAACTGGGTTATCTGGAGAGGATAGAACTTTACAAGCAAACGACAAACTCAAAAAATCTCGTCTAAATTCTAGGGGGGATTGCCCTGACTCGCTACATATACTTAGTATGGGACTTGTTCGAAAAGCGCCCAAAGCGACTCGCAATCCCGTATTTTGAATGATATCTAGCTCTTTAAGAACATATTTCTTAGCTGAGTTATATACCACTGAGCCGTAGTCAATTTTTGATCGAACTAAGGATGAAAAAATTCGTAGAAGAGTTGACATATCGCTGCCCCAGGAGATGCTCGATAGTGTCTTCAAAATATTAATACTTTGTTGGCAAGTACCTTTCAAATTTTTAATGTGATTTTTCCAAACCAATGTTTTGTCAAATGTAAGACCGAGAAATTTTATTTCTTTTACAAAGATAAGATTCTTACCATTCAACGTTAAAACTGGATTATCCTCTTTTCGCTTTTTTGAGAAAAGTAGGCATTTTGTTTTTTCGCTAGAGAAGTTGAGTCCTGTTTTATCGGACCATTTCTGTAGATTATTTAATGTGCTTTGAAGGATTCTTTGGGTGGATTCTATATTTGTTCCTCTTAGTAGGAGAACTAGGTCGTCGGCATACAGTCTTCCTTTAACTGGCTGTTGACATTGTTCCAAAATATCGTTGATTGCAACAAGAAATAAAGTTACACTCAACACCGAGCCCTGAGGGATTCCGTTTTCCTGGATTCGAGTTGATGAGAGTGTTCCATTTACTCTTACCTTAAATGTTCTGAGTTGAAGAAAATTTTGAATAAATTTTAGAAATTGTCCATTAATACCCCAGAAGTGAAGCTTTTTTATTATACCATATCTCCATGTGCAATCGTAGGCTTTTGTTATATCGCAGAAAATAGCTAGGCAGTGTTGTTTGTTAATGAGTGCTTCGTGAACTTCGGATTCAAGATCAACTAGGTTATCGGTGGTTGATCTATTTTGACGAAAGCCATTCTGCTCCGGGATTAGCAGTTTTTTGTTTTCTAAGAACCATGAAAGGCGCCGGTTTATAACCTTTTCCAGTAGCTTACAAGTTGATGAGGTTAGGGATATTGGTCTATAGGATTGGGGATCTGTTTTAGGTTTTTGAGGTTTGGGGATTGGTATAATATATGATTCTGACCAAGATTTTGGAAAGTAGTGTTGTATCCACATTTGATTTAAAACATTAAGGAGGTATGATCTAGCGTTTGTACTTAGTTTTTGGAGAAAAATTATTGGTATATCGTCCGATCCTGGAGAAGAGTTTTTCATGCCGAACAATGCATCGTGCAGTTCTTCTGGTGAAATTGGAGAGTTCATGTAGTCATCCGTGTTCTCTGTGAGGATTAGCTCCATTTCATTTCTAAATTTGTATTGAAGAAAACTCGGAGAGTAGTTGCTGGTGCTGGAATTTTGTTCGTAAAGATCAGCAAACATTTCTGTGATTTCTTCAGTTGAGGTAATTAAATTGTCATCATATTTTAAAAAACTAATTTGAGCGTTTTGCTGTTTTCCAGATAGTTGACGAATTTTTCCCCAAAATTTAGAAAGGGGGGTGGAGTTATTGATGGATGCCACAAAAGATTTCCAGTTTTGTTTTTTGGTTTGCTTAATCTTATACCGCGATTCAGCTCTTAGTTTTTTATATTCTATTTGATTTTGTGTAGTTGGACATCGTCTGAATTTGTTAAAAGCCCGCTTGTATTTTTTGATCGCTTCGTCACACTCATTATTCCACCACGGTACTGGTGTGTGAGTTTTTAGGGTTTTGGTTTTTCCCACTGCTTTGTATCCTGCTTCCAATAGTATCTCGGAAAACTGTACATAAGTTGAAGCTATATCTGATGTATTAGGGTCAGGAAGGTATGACAGTTTTTGGTCTACTTCATCTGAGAAGAGTGTCCAATTGGCCTGGTTTAATTTCCATTTTGAGAGAGGGGTTGTTGATGCAGTTTGGAAAGGACGGGTTATAATAAGAGGAAAGTGATCACTACCGTACAAGTAGGGGTGGACTTCCCAATTTAAAGATGTTTGTAGGATAGGATCGCACATGCTCAGGTCGATAACTGAATGTTCTCCTGTTTGTATATTGAATCTTGTGGGTTCCCCTGTATTCAAGATGTTTAGATTCTTACTGTCAAGTAATTGTTCTAGTGTTTTCCCTTTTGATGATCGAAATTTGGACCCCCAGTACGGACTGTGACTATTAAAATCTCCTAAGAGTATACGGGGAGATGGGATCTGCTGAAGTAGTTCCTCAATTACGGCCGTTGAAAAATTTTTACTTGGTGGGATATAAATGTTGCATATTGAGATTTTTATATCACTATTAATAGTGACTGCAACAGCTTCTAAAGATGTATTTAAATGTATTGGTTCTGCTTCGTAAATTTGGTTGATATAGATTGCTACTCCACCACTTGCTTTATCTCTATTAGTCCTGTTTTTGTAAAAGCATTTAAAACCTTTTAACCTAGCATGGTAAGAATCTTTAAAATGAGTTTCTTGGAGGCAAATTACTGACGGTTTTTGTTGAGCAATTAGCTTTTGTAACATTTCGCAACGGGTATGGTACCCGTTAAGGTTCCATTGTATTATAGATGTGAATGTTAAGTATTTAAGGATTCTTGTGAAGATGAGAGTTCGTTGTCCATTGGTATCGGTTTATCGGGTTGATAAATTTGATGGTGTAATTTCTTTTTAATGTTTGTGATTTTTGTTTTTAACTTTTTTGAGCATTGAGGGTATATAGTGTCAAGATCATTAAGGAAACCTGGTACATTGTCTGTATATGTTTTAAGAAGATCCAGTATGTTCGCATTTTGTGGAGCTGCTTCGAAGAAATTTAAAGTCTGGTTAAAGTTAAGTGTAAAATTGTTTTTGGTGTCTTCAAACATTCGTTGTAATGGTTGCATTTCATCGTGAATGGGTTTGTCCGGTTTTATTTTCTTAGCTTTGGGTTTTTGAAATGTGGGTTGTTTTTCGAGGTCTTCGTGCGGCGGTGTGGATTCTGACATTTGTCGTTTAACGGAAACCGTTGAAGTTTCTTGGGGTATCGTTTCAGATGTTTTCGTGGATTCAGTATTCTCTTCGTTTTGCTCTTTGAAATGTACACTGACATCTTGATTGACTGGAGTTGTGCTAATGTTTTGGTGAGATTCATCATTAGACCCTATAGTGTTGGTGGCTTCTGTGCATTGGGTGAGAATATCTGATGAAGTTGGCTCGTTATGTGGTAGAAGTGGGCATACTGCGGCCAAGTGACCTGATTGTTTACAAGAGAAACATTCGGGATTGTCGGTTGCTAGGAAAATTCTGTATGATGTATTGTCAAAAATTTATGAGAAAAGAAGCTGGTAATGTTGCAATATTTTCCAATGAAGTAATATACGTTTGTTGGCGAAAACTAAGAATATGAGTAAATTCTGGACGAGAGGCATTTATTTTAAGAAAGTTGATAGGGCATAACAGATTTAGACCTAGCTTTATAAGCTTGGCTTCTAAAATAGAATGTGGTATGCTAGGGCACACATTGGATAAAACAATTCTCTGACTTGTAGTGATTAGTTTGCGGGCAGTGAGGATTTGATTGTTGATTTTAATTGAACCATAATTTTTTTAAAAGTTATCTACAAGTTCTTTTGAGGAGAAATAAATGCATACTCTATTTTGTGAAATTCGTGAAGCGAAAATGATATCTTTAGGATTTACAATACTGCCCAAGGCTATTAGATAGTCTTCGATTTTTACGTCGTCAATGGAAGTAAATAAGACGGCTTGTTGTTTATCAGGGAATTTTGAAGATGTTTGATTTTTTGTTGTAATTGATGCATATGATTGGGAATTTTGTTGGGTTGGGTGTGGTATGGAGAGACTCAGATGGGAATTAGGGACATAGTCCCCTTGTTTTTCGTTATCCATTATTTAAAATCCACATTTATAATATGTGTATTGGGCAAGTACGATCCTGTCCCTTGAAGAACTTAATATCTCAACTTATCAAGGTTGAGAAACAATAGTTTCGACAATAATTGTTTAAATATATGTAAACAAACTTTGTTTACTTACAGCTTTTGTAGAATCAAACGTTGATATGGATGAACTTGATTAAATCACTCAGGTCTTTTATTGAAAACGGACATGTGGCATTCTTATGGCAGCAACATATTAAAAAAAAATTAAAGTGAAATTTGTGCACCCCATAAAAACTTTATGGGGGTTTTGCTCTTTTAAACCCCCCAAACTTTTGTGTACATTCCAATTAAATTATTATTGTAGCATCAAATTAAACACAATAATTTTAAAACTTTTTTGCCTCTTAGTACTTTTTCGATAAGCCAGTGTTTATCGACATATTTTGAATATTTTTCGAATCCACCACATATTTGTATATGGTTAAGTACGATTATAGAGACCTGTTAATAATCTGAAAATTTATTAATAGAGCTCGGGAAATATGCACTTAAAAACCCTAAAATATGTATGCAAATATGCACAAAAAACAGTTGAAATATGTACTAAAATATGCTTTTATGCATTTAATGCATATAAATAAACGCGGCAATCTTTGTATTGAAAGTATTTAATTTATTTTATGCTAAAGTGACACAAATATTTATTGAAATTTCTACATCATTATATTCATGTATTCTTTATATTCATCATCGTCATTCTTTATTATATTGTTATTAAAGTTAAAACTATATATACATGTATTATTATTAAATGTTTTTTTAAATTGTCTAGAGAAAAACTGTGCCGTCTATATACTAATAATTGTTTATATGCGGAAAAACTTCTTTATATTTCACCCCTGTTGAGCTGGCTTCCCATCTTGTAAAAATTAAAATACAAATAGCGCTAAATTACGAGCTATTTATGAGATTTCATATACCGTAGATTAAAAATTTCGGACAGCATTGGGTAAAAATCTAACATTTTTGTGGGGGCTGCTGCAGCCTCCCTCCCTCTACTTAAAAAGAGAGATAATAAATTGAGCTTTGCGGCGAAATTACGAGCAATTTATGAGCTTTCGAAGTAATATACATAGTTTAGATTTTTGGGCTTATTTCCTTAAACCTCGAACAATATTTTAATTGATTCAACTCAAGAGAAAAATGTCGAGAAAAATTAAAATGTATTTATTTAGTTAAAATAAATTGAGTTACAACCCCTTCGCAAGAAAACCTCCCCATCTTCGCTCAAGAGAGAATTGTACTTAGAATTTAAAAAAATTATTATTTTGCGACTACATGTCGTTTACTAATTTATGAGCTGCAAAATATGTGCATTTCGATTATTGGATTGCAATTTCTTTTCTATAGGGCATCATTGAAGGTAAAAATCAACTAATGGCTTCGATTTCAGTCAACCTTCATCGATTTTCACGAAAATTGGTGAATGGTTAGACGATACCTCAATAAACAAGAGTGAAATATTGCCAACTTGCGCTTTATCCTGGGGGTGGATGCGACCCTTTATTCAGGGGTGAATATTACTTTATTAAAAATAACTCCACAAATGATAGAGCGACAAATTTTAAGGAAATTTTGTTACATAGAGTTATTAAAATAAATCAATAATTTTTAAGTTATCAAAGATCAAAGATTTTGATTTTTCGTGAAAAAATGCATGTATTAGAGCGGTTTTTCATAAATAACTCCAAATGCATATGCACTTATAAAATTTATCCAAAATATGCAAATATGTACTTAATATGCATTTTGCATATTTCTCGAGCTCTATTTATTAATAATTTACATTGTTAGGTATATTTTGAAAAAGAAACCGCATCTTGATAAAAGGTGACTTGTCAAAGAAAGACTAAGAGGAAAAAAGTTTTAAAAACACTGTGTTTTAAAATACCAAAAAAAACCAAAATACAAAATTATATGTTGAAAAATTGATTTTCTCGGCTTCCCATGGACTAATTTTCTTAATTTATTTTATTCCCAAGTAACTCGAGTAGAGCCACCTAACTAACGTACTCAGGGGCGGATTTATTCATTAGTGGGCCCGGTGCTAATTCTTATAGAGGGCCCTACCCAACTCTTTTTTGACAAGGCACTTTAAAAATTAAAACAATATAAACTTCAGTACATTTAAAATCATGCAGAAGATACAAGGCTAAGACAAGGTAACGCTTTTTTTCTTTGTTTATTTTCAACAAATGCTTTTATGACACTTTCAAAATCAATTTCCCCCAATACGGCATTCTCAATAGAGCAGATCGATAACGAAACTAATCTGTTCTCGCCCATTGATGACCTTAATTTATTTTTAATAAAGCTTAATTTTGAAAATGATCTTTCGGATTCGCAGTTCGTGATAGGTATAGTTAAATATATTCTTAAAACAATATAGGTATTTGAAAACACTGAAACAAGGTCTTTTTCGATAATAATATCCAACATGTCTTTAGGTGTTACTATAGAATTCTCGGAATTAGGAAGAGATAAAATAAAATTTTGAAAAAATATAATCTCTTCGATAAATGCATGATCTATATCAAGCGGGTACGTTTCGATAAGATTTCGCGCATATTGTTTTAATGTTTCACCTTCAATAGTGCGAAAATTTCCAAAAAATGCAAAAAGATTAGATACATAACCGTATGCTTCACGTCGATTGTCTAACTCTGTCACTAATGTATCGATCGATAAATAAAATGTTTCGACTTTAAATTTGTTTGAACCTTCTAAATGTGAAGAGGCCCCGTCTGGAAATTTTTTTTTTGAATCTGCTCGTTTTTTTGAATAATCAAATTTAACGTATAAACTCAATTTTTTTGCTTTTTCTTCAAAGTATTCAAAATTTTCACGGTGTTTTTGTATACTACTGTGTAGTCCTTGTAGTAGAAGTGTGCCAGTGTTTAGATCCAGACCAGGTTTTTGAAGAATGGTACTAACTGTTCCAAGTTGTTTTAAAATTTCGTTCCAAAATACGGTTAAAAAAGCAGTTTCAAATTTCTCAAGGATTTTTACTAAAGTTCCGCTTTCTAATTTTGTTTCCTTTTTCTCATCGGGATCGTCGCGAATAACAGTAAGACCATCGTGAATTTGATCATAACTAGCTTCTAATGCTTTTGTAGCATCCTCTCGACATGACCATCTGGTGGACGAAAGTGACTTCAGTGTAAATTTTGTACGATTTTCTTGCATCTTTCTTGTAAGAACATCCCACCGATGAGTTGAACTAGCAAAAAAAGCGTACAATTTTTGTAAAAACATGAAGAAATGAGATACTTCTGTAGATGTCTCTACGCTGCATTGACCCACTAGATTTAAAGAATGTGCAAAGCACGGCACATAAAATGCAAGGTAGTTCCTGTTTTTAATTTCGGCTTGAAGTCCCTTGTATTTCCCAGACATGTTACTCGCGTTGTCGTAAGATTGACCGCGACAATTCATAATGTTAATATCATGACGTTCTAAAAATTCTAAAACTACACTAGTCAAAGAAGCACCAGTATGACTAAATATAGGTAAAAATGTCAAAAATCGTTCATGAACTTTATTAGAAGAGCAATATCTAATAATCACTGAAAGTTGGTCGGTGTGTGATATATCGGGCGTAGAGTCCACGATCAAAGAAAAATATTTAGAGTTTTTAACTTCACCAATAATCTTGTTTTTCACTTCACCGCCAATAATATCAATAAACTGTTCATATATAGTTTTTGATAAATATGACACGTGTCCACTACCTTTACCGCCCTACCTTTCAATGTGTGTTTTAAGGAAAGGATCAAACTCAGAAATTAGTTCTAGTATTCCCATGAAATTTCCATTTCTACTATCACCAAATTTTTCTACGCTACCACGAAATGATAAGCCTCTTTCCGCTAGAAATTTTACGACCGTAACTACCCTTCTAAACACGTTCATCCAGTACTCAGTTTCTTGAATAAACTGATTAGCTAAGCTTTTGTCTATACGATTCTTTAAATTAAGTCTGTTTAACAATAAAAACATACTCTCACGATGTTCTACACTATTTTCGTGAGAAAGTGTGCTTTCTTCTGCTTTACCCCAGTTTGAGAACCCGTGGTGAGCAAACGCACTTACACTTTTTACCGAAAAAAGCTTACACGCGAAACAGTAGATGTTTCCAGTTGAAGGTGAATACATGATCCATTTTCGAGGTACAGTTTCTCCATTGCTTATTCTTTTTTGAAATAATTTACCGGAAAGACTTCTATTTTGTGTTTTGAAGTTACGCTTGGAAGCTACATACACGCCATCATTGTTTTGAAAATATTCTGAGCCTTTTTCTACACAACTTGATCGAAATGCATCTGTTAGACTTGTTGGCCACAATGATACATCATTAGAAACTAAAAACCCAGAGGATGTGGACGCTGCCAAATGAGAATCATTGTTAGAATTTTCACTCAACTTATCTTTTTCTGTCAAATGGGGTTTGCTTGTTGATGCAACATCAATTGAATCATTTATTTCCTTGTCATCGTGCGTAATTAACAGAGGTTTGGCGTTGTTTTCTCCTTGGTTCTTAAAAAACATGGTCAATTTCGGTAACTTTTGAACTCTGCTAAGTTTTTCTTCTTTTGCCTGAAAAAAATTAAAATTGCATAGACAGATTCGAACCCCGATGCAAATTTACTGCTTTTTGATCGATTGTTTTGAAGCATATATTTTTATTAAATCATACAATGTTACAATGAGTCACAACAAAAACAATAAATTTACTTAATGCTTTTATTCTTTAAATATACCAATCAAATAAAATTTCAATACATGTAAAACATAAGACAACTTTTCGTG
The DNA here is from genome assembly GCF_917563875.1 of Diabrotica virgifera virgifera. Taxonomy (NCBI): domain Eukaryota; kingdom Metazoa; phylum Arthropoda; class Insecta; order Coleoptera; family Chrysomelidae; genus Diabrotica; species Diabrotica virgifera. Next base: position 113,553,963 of record NC_065450.1, read on the forward strand.
CTTATTGCAACTTGCAAGGCTGTAAAAGCTTTTTTCTGTGTGTATTACCGACTATTACCCTATTTTTAAAAACCAATAATTCAGTGTTTATTGTTAATTATTTAAATAAATTACGCATGAAAACGAACTTACAAAGTCTCAAATTAAAGGTTGTCCCATTAGGTTTTTAAAGAAAAATTGTAAAAACCTCTATGTAATCATTAATTTAGGCTAAAGTTTAAAAAACCAATTTATAAGAAAAATTAACCTGCTTTTCCTTGTTGAAATAATTGTGCCGTCATCTGAAGCGTATCTATTTCAAAAATATCTTATTTATTTTGCCCAAACTTTGTTTTAAAAAAGGACAAAAACTGTTCGGAATTAAATTATGTTTTTTTATTTGATTAGGCTAAAAGTTGAGCTAATATAGATTAAGTAAATAAACTCACCTTTCGCTTAGCGGCTCCGCTTTTATGCTGCTTAAGTGACATTATAGGTATGTAGTTACAAGCGTATAATCGTAATGTATTTAAACAATATTAATTAGCACTCACAAACACTAGAACTAAAAATTAATCCGAACCGAATAAATAAAATTCACCAGCATCAACTCACGAGTCACAACCTAATGATAAATGACTAAAATCTAACGCCAACACAAGTAGGTATGAATTACTAATTGTCGTCTTTGACGTTCTTCATCTACTTTACTTGGTTGTAAACAAAAGCTTTACTTGTTGTTAAGCTTAAAGGGTAAAGTAGGTATATTTTATATTTCATTTCTTAACTTTATGGCACCCATTGAAAGACATCTATTTTTGTTAAACACCTTTAACATTCAGAGCGATTTAAAAGCATTGTATTGTAAGATTTCCGAAAAGGAGATGTAAAAGTATACCTGCTAATCTGTATGTCATGTCATAAAAGGGTGGTTATCGGGTGTTCATTTCCTTTTCTCTCAGAAAAAAGATTATATGAAATTGTCAATACAACAATAATTTCAAAGTAATTTTTACAATAAATAAGAGGAGTTTGGTAGGGTAAGTACGACGGCGCGTCAGAATGCCAAATACGTAATTTTAGACAAATGTGTAGGTCTTCTGGGGGCCCCTTCAACCTGGGGGCCCGGTGCTACAGCACCTCTAGCCCCCCCCTAAATCCACCACTGAACGTACTACTAAATGCCAAAGATGCTGAATTCTTGTTATAGTTCGTCCTTAATTTTAATTTAGGATATATAAATAGGATAGTGTTATGTGTGGTCTCTATCTATTACTATATGGCTGTGAGACCTGGACATTAACACAGTATGACGTCAACAAACTGAATTCATTCGAAATGTGGATGTACCGCCGAATGCTAAGAATAAGCTGGGCCAGCAGAACTACAAATGAAGAAGTACTGGAAATAATGAACACACGTTCTCACCTGGTCAATACAATCAAAATTAGAAAGACGTCATATCTAGGACACATAATGCGCCAAAGGGAATTTGAGCAGCTCCAGGTAATATTAGAAGGCAAAGTCGAAGGTAAAATGGGTATAGGAAGAAGGAAAAAATCCTGGCTCCGAAACATCAGAGATTGGACCCACACAACAGGGAATGACTTAATTGATTAAGCGCAAGAGAGAGAAATTTTCCTTATGGATCGCCAACCTCAATAGAGAAGGCACTTAGGAGTAGGAGGATAGGATAAGAAAAACTTCTATCCTTCCTCTTTAAAACAAAGTTTGGTAAAAGTCTTAGGATTTATAATTTCCGAAATATCATTTTTCGAAGTTCGCCACTCACAGCATTTTTACATCCACAGCCAAGTTTTATAATTTTAACGATTTTTGATATGTTTTACGATTATTTCTACTTTTTTTCTTCTACATTTAGGTATATACATTGCTGAATACAAAAGAAATCTTATTTTCTTTACTTTAAAACAGTGTATATTGTAAAAAATTCTAGGGCTATTTTTTAAATAAGATATGCTTTTACAAAGTTTGGCATATCCTCGTACACATGCAATAGGCCGGGCCGAAAAAGGACAAAAAAAAATTTTTTTGGGAAATTTTAAACGGGCTATTAAAAAAAATTTGTGTGTGGTAGTCCTAATACTGTGTACCAAACATAGGCCGAATTAAATTATTTTTGACCGGGCCCCCGGGGGCCTAAAAAAATTATTTATTTTTTGCTTTATTTTTGGGGCGGACTAGTGTGTAAGATATTAATATCAATGCTACTATCTTGTTAAAAAATTTTCATCATGATCTAAAAAGATTTAACCGGCCCCCAGGACCAAAAATATAAAAGAGGGGTAACCAATACATATTTATTTAATATTTTTGCGCTCTGAACTGTGCAGCTTTTTTCTTGAATCAGTATTTGGCACAAAAGGTTTTTATATTGAACTATTATGCACATATTCAACATTATTTCATATATTCATTTAACCCAGAACTCACCACGATGAAGTTGCCGCACGGTGAGTTTCACTCGCCTACCCTCCTTTGCTTAACATTTTTACTTACTCAGTCCTTGAAGCATAGTGTCGACATTTACTTTCAATTATTGCCTAATTCTTTCTGGCATCAAGTTTAGCTCGAATATAACCATCTCTAGATTCTTCACCACACACTTTTATTGATGCATCAGTAATTATCTTCACACACCTGTCAAACTTTGGAACTTGGTTCACCATGTCCCACAATTATTCTTCGTCTGCTAAATGCTGTATTAGAGGAGGATCTGTTACAGTACTATTCATCCAGTCTATGAGATCTATGTAATCTTCTGCATCGAAATTGATTTAGGGATTTGGGATACTATGAAAGCACAATTTTTATACCGGCCTTCCTACATTTTAAAATCCTTCTGAGAGCATCCTCTCTAATACGTTGACGTTAATCTGTTAACATACAAATTTGAATGATTTCCGGGTGCGAAAAGTGAGCATTGTCCTAAATAGCTTTATTGATAAATTGATGAGACATTATTCGGAAAATCTCTCTAGGGCTGCATTGATTTTCATAGATGCCTCGCACCATATTCCAATTTTGGCTGTGTTTTTATCTCAAACCTCATACGTGAATATACTTGTATTACAAACTCAGCTAAAATCTTTAAGCTTTCTCAAGGATCAGTTGTAGCTACATAAACTCTAAGAATGCGGTTAGCTGTCGTGAACCAACGTGTTTGTGCCATCTTCCCTGGACTTTTCTCTGCCAAACTTTGAGAACATATTCCATCTCCAATTATTGCTTAGGATAGTTTGGACAAATACTATTGATCTGAACTTGGATCATTTTCATTTAAAAGAGGCAGGACAGCTTCTATGGTGTTAAATTTAACAACAGGCATTTTTTCGTAATTGGGAAGAAGGGATTAAATCGGCTCAGAATATGAATAGAGACCTTTTGTGTGGTCATCTAGTTTTTGCAGCAAATATCGCAAGGGAAGTTCATTAGCGTGCAACGGGCATACACTCCACTGTACTGGTTTATTTACTCGCCTTTCTATAATTCGTATGATTCCACCTTCCAGCCCCGTATTTACATTTGAACATCCCATAACACCTAATTTGCTTAGATCTATATTATGGCTTTGTACGTAGTCTAATATTCCTTCGACAATATCTATGACATGAGACTGGCTAAGATTCAAGTACCCAAAATATAAACTATGGGGTCCTTCAATTAAAGCTATATGGTCTTTAGTTTTCATAATTCGTCTCGCCTTTCCGAATACCATGGTTTGATCTTTCCTTTCATCAAAGTGTAGTCTTTCAATATTGACTTGTTTAAATTTTTATTCCCATGCTGGAGTTGCCGTCTGTTTCCCTTAACTCATCTCCGAATTTTATTTTTGTCGATGACTAGCACTGTATTATCTTTGAAGATTTAGTTTAGATCTTGTAAAACGGTATTTAAAAGCTTAAGTATTTTTCCTGTCAACTGTATTATCTTTCTTTTGCTTAATAATATAATATGACAACAGAAGCTTTTTTAATAGCCCCAAACATTTTTTTAACAATATAAAAATTCTTTAACGGCCGGGGGGCCCGGTTAATTACTTTCTAAATCGTCCCAAATTTGGTATAGGATTATATGTATAAATACTAGTTAAAACTTTTAGCAACTAGCCTTGTACAAGAATTAAAAAAAAATTTCGACACAAAAAAAAATTTAAGGGCCCGGTTAAATATTTTTTAAACCGGCCCAAATTTGGTATAGGATTATAATATAAATACTAGTCCCAACTTCTGGCAACTGGCCGTGTAGAAAAATTAAAAAAAAATTTCGGCCCGGCCTAACACGCAATATGTCCCACTAATTTGGAACCACATGGAAAACTTTTTTATTATTAATTTTATGAAAAAAAAAATTATTCTTCATAAAATGCTCTCGATAACCTAAAACCTAAGGTGCAATCATCAGATATCAAATTTTATCAATAGTATACGAGGTATGTTAAAAAATATGAATTTCGCTGAAGAGTAAAATACATTTATATTTTACAATATGGAAAAGCGTTATTAAGAAAATGTATTTATAATTTAAAATTATCTTCTAATATTATTCTTCTAATATTATTCTAACGCTAATTCCGCTTTTCAAAATATAAATGTATTTTACTCTTCAGCGAAATTCATATTTTTTAACGTACCTCGTAAACTATTGATATTGCATAATATGCAATTATATTCTTCTACTTGAATAAAAAATTCAAAATTTTCCTCAAAATACGGATACCTTTGGATATCCTAAGGATATTTTTTTTAAAAAATAGTCATATAACTTTTGCAATATGTACACCATTTCAAAGTAAAGAAAATAAGCTTTCTTTTTTACCATTTAAATGGTAATTGACTTTTCTTCCTACTAAATGTACCATTGCATATACCTAGAAATGCGTAGAAAAAAGTTAAAGAACAATGCGAAATAATGGAAAAAATTGCCCAAAAATGCTGTGAGCGGCGAAATTTGAAAAATCATATTTCGGAAACTATAAATCATAGAGACTTCTACTAAACGTCATTTTAAAAACAAAAGATGAAAGATTTTTCTCTCTGTAAAGAAGTGCCTATACCTATATTACCGTAGAAAAAGTTATGGGACAAAAAACAAAATTGTTTTCTTTCATGTTATATTTGCTTTTTTGAATATATTTTTGTAAAAAAATATTTTTGACTTTAAAAGGTGATATTTCGATAGTAAATTTAATCTGGAACAATTTTTCTGTAGAGGTAAAAAAAGTGCATAGAATTCAGCCTAATGCACCCTGTGCCTAGGGACTCCTTCTTCACCTCTTTCTCAAAACGCACATCTTTAAATGGTAGGTAGCACTCCGCGGTTTTTTCATATTTAGAGGTCCATTGACCATATGAAACAATAAAACCCCGTTAACGTTGTAGTTCCTTTCTAAATTACATAATCAATAGCCTAATTATGCAGCAGATAATATTCTTTTGATTTCCGTAAAATTTTAATATAATTTTTTACCCGCTCTCCAACTGAAATTCAAGTATTTAAACTCAGTTTAAATTACTCGAAGTATAATGACAGAGATATTCAATTAGTAAAAATTTATTTTTAATTAAGCTAGTAAAGGTAACGTTAAGTTTAAACTATTAGCGTTTAGAAAAATTTATTATCATTTTAAGTGTATGTAAAAAAATGTTGTGTTGGTAAAGTGTATATCCTTTTATTTGCCGGACTATTACAATAAATCATATTTCCTTATTGTTACGCCAATATTGCTGACAATGAACATCGCTTACTCCCAAATCGGGAAACCTATGTCATAAATCAATTTGTAAAACTGTTCATTTACTCTGAGCAAATTAGGAAAAAACAAGGAAAAGTTATTTACCAGCAATTTTATTGCTGGAATCGAATCTTATAATTATCTACATTAATAATATAGGTATGCAAAGTCCGCAGATAGTGTGCCATTTTGTTTATAAACAAATTAACGTTCCGAAATCGTGTTTTTTCAATTAGTTCTCTGTAACTGTACTAACTTCTGCATAGCGATATTTTTCTCCCGATTTGTTTCGACGAAAATGTTTCTCGGAAAATCCGGGTTTTCCAAACAAATTCTTTTATTTTCAACTAAAATTTTAGTTAAGTAATTATTTATGAATAATTAAAGAACTTGGTCACATAAACGATTTTTTGGCATATATTTTATTTCCAGAAGCCGGTGGAAATAGAACGAAAAGGTTAGCAACAAATAAATTGATTAACCCTGCAATCGTGATGCATGGTCTCTCAGACCGTGTCTTTCAATAAATTAAGTTAATTATTTAACAGAATGCGTGTGCTGTCCATCCCAGTAGCTTCCTAAGGGTACGAACATGCAGAAGATACATGGATGTGCGCGGTGTAGGTCGCGATCGCGGTCGCTACATCGATGTCAAAACAAACCTTCATTTTCTTATGAGATCGCACATACCAAGGATGTGCCACCCTTCACCCTCACGACCTATCATCGCGGTTTACAGCGATGTCGATGCCAAAACAAAATAGTTTGTTTTACATCGCGATCGAGCTGCTGATCGCGTGGTAAATTAAAGGTTACTGGTGGTTTTTAAACCACGTGACATTCGCCGGAGATACGGCTGGTGTATTTATTCATTTCTTGTTGTAATCAGGTTGTGACAAGTTTTGGTAATATCGAAATCGCAAAGAACACTGAAAGGAAGCTATCTTCGGTATGTTCCCGTCATCGATGTAAACACACCGAGCTCATTCGTACCCTAAGGGTACGAACAGAACAAGTGGGTCGCGGTGGAGGTGGAGGTCGCGGGGGATGCTACTAGTTAAGTCGCGGTCGATGTCGACTGCACATAGCAAGGAGGTTACCTGTGCTGCTCAGTCGAGCTAGGGCCACTGAAACGATAAGCGTTCGAAATATCGTTACGAAATATGCAAGTCAAAATATTTATTCAGATAAGCAACTTAATAGTATGCAACCAACTATGCGCTGGCGTGTAGTAAGTATCACCTAGATTGATACTAGGTATTGGTATTAGTTTGGTAACGTTTTTGGTAAATTAGGGTTCTAACAGTTGGTTCGAGTGTCGATACCGCTTCCGGCTGGCGTGATTGTCATAGCAGCAAGAGCAGGTGGCCGTCACTTGGTCTTCCGCTTTTGTTTAGTAAAATTGCAAAATAATAGAAAGTTTGGTTGAAATATTAGCTTATTAGAAGATTAATTTACGTTGGAAGGAGTTTCTTGTTTTGGAGTTTGTGAAGTGAGAAGAAGACTTTGTTTCCAATCCTTGTTTGAAAGGCAATGGTTATTTATAAAGAAATGTCACGTAGCTATGTTTTTTTTTCATTCTTTTCCCTTTTAAAAAATAACCATTTTATTAGAAGCAAGACGCTGGCTAGAAATAAGAAGGAATGGGTCAAATTTGTACATAATATAAATGTATAGCAGTTATTAGTTAAATTTAAGATTAAGTTGTTTTTGTATTGTATTATAATGTAACATAATGTAATGTATTGTCGCCTTACACCACTATGTGGTAAAAAGGTTTTTTGAATATATATATATATATATATAAAATATGCATAAGATGGAATGCAACCACAGACACGTGTTTCTGACTTATTAGTCGTCATCAGTATGGTATAGCCAAACAGGAGCAACGCAACCAATTTGTGGCTGTAATGTTAGAAGACCCTCAGGATTCGAGAGCAACAACTAACACATCCACGGAGGAAGCTACAGCTACCTGAGGAAAGTAATGCCAAACGTTTAAAACGTTTTAAGATCAAACAAGGAGAGGTTAACGCGAGTTAATAGATATCGGCATGGCTCGCAACAATGAAAATACAAAATATGCATAAGATGGAATGCAACCACAGACACGTGTTTCTGACTTATTAGTCGTCATCAGTATGGTATAGCCAAACAGGAGCAACGCAACCAATTTGTGGCTGTAATGTTAGAAGACCCTCAGGATTCGAGAGCAACAACTAACACATCCACGGAGGAAGCTACAGCTACCTGAGGAAAGTAATGCCAAACGTTTAAAACGTTTTAAGATCAAACAAGGAGAGGTTAACGCGAGTTAATAGATATCGGCATGGCTCGCAACAATGAAAATACAAAATATGCATAAGATGGAATGCAACCACAGACACGTGTTTCTGACTTATTAGTCGTCATCAGTATGGTATAGCCAAACAGGAGCAACGCAACCAATTTGTGGCTGTAATGTTAGAAGACCCTCAGGATTCGAGAGCAACAACTAACACATCCACGGAGGAAGCTACAGCTACCTGAGGAAAGTAATGCCAAACGTTTAAAACGTTTTAAGATCAAACAAGGAGAGGTTAACGCGAGTTAATAGATATCGGCATGGCTCGCAACAATGAAAATACAAAATATGCATAAGATGGAATGCAACCACAGACACGTGTTTCTGACTTATTAGTCGTCATCAGTATGGTATAGCCAAACAGGAGCAATCCATGCAATGTGGTTGCATTCCATCTTATGCATATTTTGTATTTTCATTGTTGCGAGCCATGCCGATATCTATTAACTCGCGTTAACCTCTCCTTGTTATATATATATATATATATATATATATATATATATATATATATATATATATATATATATATATATATATATATATATATATATATATTGATGTGATCTTGATTATTGATATGAGATAATATTCTTATATGTTACTTAATTTAATCAATGTATTAATACTAATCCAATTAATTAACCAGATCACATATCAATATGTTTTCAATCTCAGGGCGAATTATAAATTAATTACTTACTTCCGTGGCTTCTAAATATTTCTTAATGGTTCCTAATCGGGATAGAAAAGAAAAGAGTAAAAAAAATACACATATGGGTTACAATTATAATCAAAATATTTTTTATTTTATTTAAAAGGCAATCAATGCTTAATATTTGCTATTTCTTATTATTCTTAAACATAACATTTACAAATGGGAATCTTATTTCCTTTTGGTTTTCAATTGAAAGTTTTTATTAACATTTAACTATTAGGAGTTATTAGGAACAACTCTATTTAAGTTTGATGAAGCTTTTCTGATATTATTGATTATGTTATTCAATTTTTTATGTGGAATTTAATACGAAAAACCCATACATTCATGTCCAAACAAATGAGACTGACCTTTTCCTGGTGAACTGAAAATGTCCTCACACAAGACCCTTTCCTGCTATCCTTGGCTGCGATCAAACCTCGTCCTGGCTTCCAGTGATGTTCTCCTTTGAAAAACTAGCTCGAATAGCTCTCGTTCCTGCTTTTGTCGTGATGCTGTGTTCTACCTTTTTCGAAACTGCTATCATCTACCGGGACACTCTGGGCTCAAGGAGGTTCTTTTACTCTCGACCTGGCCTACTTCTCGTTCCACGATAGATACTCCACACTCACGGAACTACACCGGCTTTCTCACTCCTCGAACACTACCGTCTACTACTCGACTTCACTTCTCGACAGCTCAAAACATTCTGCTCTCACTTTGTCATCCATTCCCCTACTTTCTAAATATCCCTTCCAGATTCACAAATCAATCTTCCACCACCAACTCTCATTCGTAATATTCCTCAAAACCAATTTTTAATCTTTCTAAATATGCTTAATGGATTTCAAAAGAAAATATTTAATTCCCATTCTAAAATACTTTCTAACTATTTACAAATTTTAATGACCTATTCTCTCTTTCAAATGAGTCTTATTTAGCATAGGCTAATGATCGAAACCTTCCGCGAAAAACGATAATGAACTATCATCTATTTCACTGAGTTTTATTTAGCATAGGCTAATGATCGACCTTCCGAGAAGAACGATAATGGTACGCGTCATTCACTTTGTTTATCTAAGCACATTGTTCCGAGTTTCGTACGCTTATTCTAATCACTTCTTAAAATTAAATATAACAATTTGTTGTATACAGGTTGTTCTAAATTTATATGCCCGAGGTTGAGAAAAGTAAAAATATTCTATATTAAAGTGAATTTTGTTTATAATTATCAAATTTTAATTTTTATATCAAATAGAAATATAACAAATCCCCGCCTTGTATTCGATAAAATTTATCTGCATTTTTAAATAAATTTTCTCGAGGCAAAACCAACTCCCTGTATATTTCCTTACTTTAATCTACGTCTTATATCCTAACTTACTATCTACTTCATGTAATTCTGTCTTTTATTCGTGATATTTGTATACATCGTGAATATTATAAATTCCTCGGATCTTTTCCGAGTTCCTGTGCCTCAACTCATAACTATTTATCCCATTTTCATTATTCACGATGTACGGGCCTCCGAAAACAGGCATCAACTTTGCGCAAATGCCGCCAGGAAGATTTGATACTCGTAATGCCCTCACGAGTACTTTTTCACCCTTTTGGAAAGTCACTGGTCTTCTTTTTCTATTTTGTTCCTGTCTTTGGATATATTTTTCGTTGCTTCGCCGTAATCTTCTCTGTACGGTTTCAATCACCTGTTGATATTCTTTTGGCTCTTGGTCTTCCCATGGCCTTATCGGCAATACACCCTTCATGATGTATTCTGGGGTCTCTTTTGTTACTGTGCTCGGAATTGTATTTAGATACCTTTCTATTTCCGCCATTTTCCTGTCCCAGTGGCGATGTTGACCATCTGTTGCAATGCGAAGAAATTTCGTCACTTCCTGTATGAATCGTTCCGAAGGATTACTCTGTGGATGCCTGATGCTGACAAAATTTGTCTCTATTCCTCGTTCTCGAAGTTGTCCCTTGAAACGATCATTTCGGAAATACGTTGCATTGTCCAGTAGGATCTTTTTTGGTGTTCCTACTATGGCTATAAAATTGTCGATTTTTCTTAATATTTCCTCCCCCTTTGTGGTGCGGCAACTATATAATTTTACGTATTTTGAAAACACATCCACCATTACCAGAATATGTTTGTTCCTTTTAGTGGTCATAATTAGATCGCTTAACATATCTATTGCTACAATGTCTAGTTTGTTTCGGGCTTCAATATTTTTGGCAACATTTTCGTTTTTGAAATTCCGACTCTTATATTTTTGACATACATCGCACTTCTGGGTAATTTCCTTTGCAATGCGGTAATCCTGTCGGCTGATGTAATTTTCCCTAAAAACGAGCCAAACTTTTCTGCTACCGATATGCCCATTGTCCTCATGTAATTTCTTTATTATCTTTTCGGCCAATGTCTGTGTCACTAAATATAGTTCCTTTCCGTCTATTCTCTTAAAATATATGTCATTTTCTACTTCCGCTCTTCTTTTCTCTCTTTCCTCTAGGTCTTCTTGGTTTGTCCTTATCTCATTTAACGAATATATCCCTTCTTCTTGTATTAATCTATTTAGTCCCACCTGTAGAGTAATTGTTTCCTTTTTTCCCGTGTCCTCATCCCGTGTTAGAGCGTCGGCTATTATGTTGTCTTTTCCTTTTATATATCGGAACTCAAAATCATACTCCTGTAATAATAGAATACCTCTATGTATTCTATTATTTACTAATCTATTCTTCATGATATGTACTAAAGCTGCATGGTCTGTTTCGATTGTGAATTTTGCTCCCAATAAGTAAAACCTCAATTTGTTTACGCAATATAGTACACTGGCAAACTCCAATTCTGTAACACTATATTTTCTCTCATGTGTTTTAGTCACTCGCGATATAAAACATATCGGCACTTCTTGGTCGTTTTGTATTTGAGACAGAACTCCTGCAAATTTTTGTATGGACGCATCAGTTCGGAGTATAAAAGGTAAATTGTAAATGGGGTGGTATATTTTCGTTCCTTTTGCGAATTCTCGTTTTAATGTTTCGAAAGCTTCCTCCTGTTCTTCTTTCCAATTCCATTTTATTCCTTTTTTAAGCAACTTTATCAGAGGGATTTCCTTTTGGCTCAAATCGGGAATCAGTTTTTTAAAATAATTAATCGTGCCAAGAAAACCTCTCAATGTTTTCAAATTCGTTGGTCTTGGGTATTCATCTATGAGCTTGACTCTGTCTTCGGATAATCTTACTGTTTTGGTGTCCAATTGAAAACCCAAATAAATGACTTCTTTTTGAAAAAATTGACATTTTTCAATGTTTAATTTCAATCCCGCTGTGTCCAATTCTTCCAGAATTATTTCTATGTGTTTCAGATGACTCTGAGTATCTTGTGAAAAAATTAATAAATCATCGATATAATGAACTATGAAATCTTCGTGGCGATTCAAAATGGTATGTAGAGCTCGGACGAGTGCAGCACAAGCACTCTGTAATCCAAACGGCACTACCTTAAACCGGTAGACAATACCATCAATAGAAAAAGCGGTGTAGTTTCTACACTTTTCAGCTAACGGTATCAACCAAAAACTGTGTTTTAAGTCAATTTTCGAAAATATGTGTGACCCGGTGATTCTTCCAAAAATGGCCTCGATGTTTAGAGGTGATTCATATTGTGATACAGTGTGCTGGTTGATATTCCTGGCATCTAAACATAATCTCAATTCTCCACTGCTTTTCTTTACTATCACAATCGGGTTAACATACGGTGAATCACATCTTTCGATGATTTGATCTTCCAACATTTTATTTATTTCTTCTTTCACCTCTTGTCGATACTTGTATGGAATCGGGTAAGTCTTTGATCGAAAATTTCCCAAGTTTTTCACCTCAAATGAATGTTCGTACTTTTTAGCCACTCTGTTTTCCTCATTGATCAAATTTTCGTAGTTTCCTAACATCAACCGCAATTCTTTTTCTTTCCCTTCTCCACATATCAATTTTCTGTCTTTTTTCTCAGATTCTTCACACATGTTTACCGTGCATTCTGCATCCTCGTTTGCATATACCTCCTCTTCAAATACCACTGTTTCAATCATATTGTTTTCACTTTCATTTTTTAGCTTTATTTCTTCTTCTCCTGAGCCCGTCTCTTCTTTTGAGGAATCCCAGGTTTCCTTTGTTTCTGATACTCTCAAATTTTCTTCTTCTGGGCTCAACTCTTCTTTTGAGGAGCCACAGGTTTCATTTTCTTTTATCTTTTTCTGACCTCTTCTCCTTTTTTTTTCTTTGTCCTTGCTTCGCTGCCAAATTCATTTCCACTGTTTGTTCTTTACCTGATTCGTCCGTATTTTGTTTCTCATGTTCCTTGTCCTGTTCTTTTTCTTTTTCTTCTGTTAGTTTCATCGTATTATTTTTAAAATCTATCACTACATGTTTTTCTGCCAATTCGTCCACTCCTACTATCATGTCATGTGACATGTTTGGCATTATTACACATTGTAGTGCATACATATTCTTGCCCAGTCGTACCATTACTCGTATGCCTTCATTTATAGTTGCCAATGTCCGTTTGTTTGCGCCCACTAAATTTACCCTAGGTATTTTATAAATTAAATTTGTTAAGTTAACTTCTTCTATTAGTTTTCTGTTGACCAATGTTATTTCAGATCCAGTGTCTATCATAATTTTAATTGGTTTCTCGTTGATAAATCCATCCACAAATTTTAAATTAACTCCATTTTTCTTTTCGTTGTTTCCTGCCAATTTAATAAACTCCTTGGGGTGACAAAAGATTCCTGTTTGATTTTTGGTTTTTAGTGAGCGCCGTCGTGAAAAGACGCCGGTTGCTCATCGTTGTTTATATTTTCGTCATAATGTCTCTCTCCGTCATATTCATCTGTCTGGGTATTATTTACTTCTCTTCTATTTTCTCTTGGTCTGTCGGATCTGTTTCGGTTTTCTCGATATCCCTGTTCATTTTGTCTACCATTATTTCTGTTTTCTTGATTTGAGCGTGTGGTGTTTCTATTCTGGTATTCTCGATTTCTGTCCTCATTCCATTGCCTATTTCTTTGTTCATAATTTCCTCTTCCGTTGTCTCTATTTTCGTTTTCCCTTCTGGGATTAAAATCTCGTCTTGTATAGTCCCTCCTATTTTGATTTCTATCTCTGTAATCTTGTGTTTCTCGGGGCCTGTAATCTTCTCGCGACCTTCTTGATTTTCTTTCTCTTAGACGTGATTCTCTTATTTGTAGGAATTGGCATAAACTATCTATGTCTTTGTAATTTTGCAATGTGATATGGTCTTCCAGCGTTTCCTCGAAATGTCTTGCAATCAGTTCGACTAATTGTTCCGATGAGTAATTATATTGTAAATGTTTTGCATTATTGTAAATTTGCAAAGCATATGTCCTTTCTGATACACCCATCCTATCATTGTATTTCCCATTTTGCAATTCCTTGTTAATTTCCAATTGTTGGACCTTTCCCCAGAAATAATTCAAAAATTTTTGTTCAAATTGTTGCCAATTGCCGAATTCTTCTTCTTTACTATCGAACCATAGGCTTGCTTCATATTTGAGATGGTTTCTGATAGTTTCTTTTGCTGTTTCGAAATTTCCGATGTGCTGTATTTTCTTTTTCAGGCTATTTATGAACGGCACTGGGTGTAATCTTCTTACGTCCCCGCCAAACCTTATCTTCACGTCATCTGTGCTATGTATAACCATTTCTCTTCTTTCTCCGACATTTTGTTGAGTATTGATTTCCGCAATCTTTCTTTCCACTTCTTCTATGTCTGCTTGAATAGCGTTTTGCAACTTGTTTTCCAAACTTTCCATTTCTTTTTTCTGGCAATTCGTTATCTCCTTTATTTTATTTTGAATTTTCATTTCTTGTTCTTTCATGTGATCCTTAATTTTCATTTCATACTTTTCTATGCGTTCCTCCATTTTCTTGTTGTTCTCTTCTATGGCTTGTTTTGTTTCCTTCTGATTTTCTTGCATTATTCTTTTTGTTTCATCCATTTTCTGTTGTGTTTCATCCATTTTTTTTTGTGTTTCATCCATTTTTTGATCCACTTTATCCATTTTCTTTGATGTTTCTTCCTGATTTTTGTCCATTGTCCTTTTTGCTTCATCCATTGCTTGTTTTGTTTCTCTTTGATTGTCATCCAGTTTTTGTGACTGGAGTTGCATCAGTTGTAATAGTTTATCTATTCCTGATAATTCTTGCTGTTCTGATGCCATGATTGTCGTGTCTAAAATATCTTCTTGGTCTGAATGTTCTTTTTGTTTTTTGTTATCCTTGCTTTGGCTTCTTGTCACAGACATTTGTTTTCAAGAAGTATTATCCCCGCCAAATATGAAATTTTACTAGTATGTTACCAATACGACTTTTTTTTACCCAAATATTATAAATTGTCAATAAATATATCAAATGTAAATATCGTAAAAATAAAATATTAAATCAGTTATGTAAAATTTGTACCTAAAGAGATCTAAAATTTTATGTTATCAAATGTAAGTATCTCACTTTTTACCACAGGCATATAAATTTTCAAATACCGGCTTTACTCTTTCTATCCTTCAAATTTGCCACTAGAAATACTTTACAATGCTTTCCACGTTGGACGACAGTTGATGTGATCTTGATTATTGATATGAGATAATATTCTTATATGTTACTTAATTTAATCAATGTATTAATACTAATCCAATTAATTAACCAGATCACATATCAATATGTTTTCAATCTCAGGGCGAATTATAAATTAATTACTTACTTCCGTGGCTTCTAAATATTTCTTAATGGTTCCTAATCGGGATAGAAAAGAAAAGAGTAAAAAAAATACACATATGGGTTACAATTATAATCAAAATATTTTTTATTTTATTTAAAAGGCAATCAATGCTTAATATTTGCTATTTCTTATTATTCTTAAACATAACATTTACAAATGGGAATCTTATTTCCTTTTGGTTTTCAATTGAAAGTTTTTATTAACATTTAACTATTAGGAGTTATTAGGAACAACTCTATTTAAGTTTGATGAAGCTTTTCTGATATTATTGATTATGTTATTCAATTTTTTATGTGGAATTTAATACGAAAAACCCATACATTCATGTCCAAACAAATGAGACTGACCTTTTCCTGGTGAACTGAAAATGTCCTCACACAAGACCCTTTCCTGCTATCCTTGGCTGCGATCAAACCTCGTCCTGGCTTCCAGTGATGTTCTCCTTTGAAAAACTAGCTCGAATAGCTCTCGTTCCTGCTTTTGTCGTGATGCTGTGTTCTACCTTTTTCGAAACTGCTATCATCTACCGGGACACTCTGGGCTCAAGGAGGTTCTTTTACTCTCGACCTGGCCTACTTCTCGTTCCACGATAGATACTCCACACTCACGGAACTACACCGGCTTTCTCACTCCTCGAACACTACCGTCTACTACTCGACTTCACTTCTCGACAGCTCAAAACATTCTGCTCTCACTTTGTCATCCATTCCCCTACTTTCTAAATATCCCTTCCAGATTCACAAATCAATCTTCCACCACCAACTCTCATTCGTAATATTCCTCAAAACCAATTTTTAATCTTTCTAAATATGCTTAATGGATTTCAAAAGAAAATATTTAATTCCCATTCTAAAATACTTTCTAACTATTTACAAATTTTAATGACCTATTCTCTCTTTCAAATGAGTCTTATTTAGCATAGGCTAATGATCGAAACCTTCCGCGAAAAACGATAATGAACTATCATCTATTTCACTGAGTTTTATTTAGCATAGGCTAATGATCGACCTTCCGAGAAGAACGATAATGGTACGCGTCATTCACTTTGTTTATCTAAGCACATTGTTCCGAGTTTCGTACGCTTATTCTAATCACTTCTTAAAATTAAATATAACAATTTGTTGTATACAGGTTGTTCTAAATTTATATGCCCGAGGTTGAGAAAATTAAAAATATTCTATATTAAAGTGAATTTTGTTTATAATTATCAAATTTTAATTTTTATATCAAATAGAAATATAACAATATATATATATATATATATATATATATATATATATATATATATATATATATATATATATATATATATATATATATATATATTGTTATATTTCTATTTGATATGAAAATTAAATTTTGATAATTATAAACAAAATTCAATTTAACATAAAATATTTTCAATTTTCTCAACCACGGGCATATAAATTTAGAACAACCTGTATACAACAAATTGTTATATTTAGTTATAAGAAGTGATTAGAAGAAGCTTACGAAACTCGGGACAACGCGCTTAGAATAAACAAAGTGAATGGCGCGTACCATTATCGTTTATCGCGGAAGGTTCGATCATTAGGCTATGCTAAATAAGATTCAGTGGAAATCGATAATAGGTCATTATCGTTGTTCGCGGAAGGTTCGATCATTAGCCTATGCTAAATAAGACTCAGCTGAAGTAGATAATAGGTCATTAAATTTTGTAAATAGTAGAAAGTAATTTTAGAATGGGAATTAACTATTTTTTTTGGAAATCCATTAAGCATATTTAGAAAGATTAAAAATTGGTTTTGAGGAATACTGCGAATGAGAGTTGGTGGTGAAAGTTTGATTTGTGAATCTGGAAGGGATATTTAGAAAGTAGGGGAATGAATGAAGAAGATAGAGCAGAATGTTTTGAGCTGTCGAGAAGTGAAGTCCAGTAGTAGACGGTAGTGTACGGAGAGTGAGAAAGCCGGTGTAGTTCCGTGAGTGTGGAGATCTATCGTGGAACGAGAGGTAGGCCAGGTTGAGAGTAAAGAACCTCCTTGAGCCAAGAGTGTCCCGGTAGCTGATTGCAGTTTCGAAAAAGGTAGAACACAGCATCACGACAGAAGCAGGAACGAGAGCTATACGAGCTAATCTTCAAAGGAGAACATTACTGAAAGCCAGGACGAGGTTTTAATCGCAGCCAAGGATAGCAGGAAACGGGTCTTGTGTGAACACATTCTCAGTTCACCAGAAAAAGGTCAGTCTCATTTGTTTGGACATGAATGTATGGGTTTTTCGTATTAAATACCACATTATAAATTGAAGAACATAATCAATAATATCAGAAAAGCTTCATCAAACTTAAATAGAATTGTTGCTAATAAATCCTAATAGTTAAAGGTTAATAAAAACTTTCAATTGGAAACCAAAAGGAAATAAGATTCCCATTTGTAAATGTTATGTTTAAGAATAATAAGATCTAGCACATATTAAGCAGTGATTGCCATTTAAATAAAATAAACAATATTTTGATTATAATTGTAACCCATATGTGTGTATTATTTTACTCTTTTCTTTCCTATCCCGATTAGGAACCATTGAGAAATACTGAGAAGCCACGTAAGTAAGTAATTAATTTATAAAAAGCCCTGAGATTGAAAACATATTGATATGTGATCTGGTAAATTAATTAGATTATTATTAATGCATTGATTAAATTAAATGACAAATAAGAATATTATCTCATATCAATAATCAAGATCACATCAACTGTCGTCCAACGTGGAAAGCATGGAAAAGTATTTCTAGTGGCAAATTTGAAGGATAGAAAGAGTAAAGCCGGTATTTGAAAATTTATATGCCTGTGGTAAAAAGTGAGATACTTACATTTGATAACATAAAATTTTAGATCTCTTTAGGTACAAATTTACATAACTGATTTAATATTTTATTTTTACGATATTTACATTTGATATATTTATTGACAATTTATAATATTTGGGTGAGAAAAAGTCGTCTTGGTAACATACTAGTGAAATTTCATATTTGGCGGGGACAGTACTTCTTGAAAACAAATGTCTGTGACAAGAAGCCACAGCAAAGACAATAAAAAACAAAAAGAACATTCAAATCAAGAGGATAATTCAGACCAAGAAGATATTTTAGACACAACAATCATGGAAACAGGAAAAAAAGAATTGTCAGAATTAGAAAAGATATTACAACTTATGCAACTCCAGTCACAAAAAATGGATGAAGCAAAACGAACAATGGATAAAAATCAGGAAGAAACATCAAAGAAAATGGATGAATCAAATCAAAAAATGGATGAAACATCAAAGAAAATGGATAAAGTGGATCAAAAAATGGATGAAACACAGCAAAAAATGGATGACAATCAACAGGAAACAAAACAAGCCATAGAAGAAAACAACAGAAATATAGAGAGTATTAAGAAGGAAATGGTTAAAAAAATACAAGAGATTGCAGAAAAGAGCGAAAAACAGGAGTTAGAGATTAAAGAAATCAAAATCAAAATAAAGGAGATAACGAATTGCCAGAAAATGGAAATAGAAAATTTGGAAAACAAGTTTGAAAACGCTATTCAAGCAGACAGAGAAGAAGTGGAAAGAAAGATTGCGGAAATCAATACGCAACAAAATGTAGGAGAAAGAAGAGAAATGGTTATACATAGCACAGATGACGTGAAGATAAGGTTTGGCGGGGATGTAAGAAGATTACACCCAGTGCCGTTCATAAATAGCCTGAAAAAGAAAATACAACACATCGGAAATTTCGAAACAGCAAAAGAAACTATCAGAAACCATCTCAAATATGAAGCAAGCCTATGGTTCGATAGTAAAGAAGAAGAACTCGGCAATTGGCAACAATTTGAACAAAAATTTTTGAATTATTTCTGGGGAAAAGTCCAACAATTGGAAATTAACAAGGAATTGCAAAATGGGAAATACAATGATAGGATGGGTGTATCAGAAAGGACATATGCTTTGCAAATTTACAATAATGCAAAACATTTACAATATAATTACTCATCGGAACAATTAGTCGAACTGATTGCAAGACATTTCGAGGAAACGCTGGAAGACCATATCACATTGCAAAATTACAAAGACATAGATAGTTTATGCCAATTCCTACAAATAAGAGAATCACGTCTAAGAGAAAGAAAATCAAGAAGGTCGCGAGAAGATTACAGGCCCCGAGAAACACAAGATTACAGAGATAGAAATCAAAATAGGAGGGACTATACAAGACGAGATTTTAATCCCAGAAGGGAAAACGAAAATAGAGACAACGGAAGAGGAAATTATTAACAAAGAAATAGGCAATGGAATGAGGACAGAAATCGAGAATACCAGAATAGAAACACCACACGCTCAAATCAAGAAAACAGAAATATTGGTAGACAAAATGAACAGGGATATCGAGAAAACCGAAACAGATCCGACAGACCAAGAGAACATAGAAGAGAAGTAAATAATACCCAGACAGATGAATATGACGGAGAGAGACATTATGACGAAAATATAAACAACGATGAGCAACCGGCCTCTTTTCACGACGGCGCTCACTAAAAACCAAAAATCAAACAGGAATCTTTTGTCACCCCAAGGAGTTTATTAAATTGGCAGGAAACAACGAAAAGAAAAATGGAGTTAATTTAAAATTTGTGGATGGATTTATCAACGAGAAACCAATTAAAATTATGATAGACACTGGATCTGAAATAACATTGGTCAACAGAAAACTAATAGAAGAAGTTAACTTAACAAATTTAATTTACAAAATACCTAGGGTAAATTTAGTGGGCGCAAACAAACGGACATTGGCAACTATAAATGAAGGCATACGAGTAATGGTACGACTGGGTAAGAATATGTATGCACTACAATGTGTAATAATGCCAAACATGTCACATGACATGATAGTAGGATTGACGAATTGGCAGAAAAACATGTAGTGATAGATTTTAAAAATAATACAATGAAACTAACAGAAGAAAAAGAAAAAGAACAGGACAAGGAACATGAGAAACAAAATACGGACGAATCAGGTAAAGAACAAACAGTGAAAATGAATTTTGCAGCGAAGCAAGGACAAAGAAAAAAAAAGGAGAAAAGGTCAGAAAAAGATAAAAGAAAATGAAACCTGTGGCTCCTCAAAAGAAGAGTTGAGCCCAGAAGAAGAAAATTTGAGAGTATCAGAAACAAAGGAAACCTGGGATTCCTCAAAAGAAGAGACGAGCTCAAGAGAAGAAGAAATAAAGCAAAAAAATGAAAGTGAAAAGAATATGATTGAAACAGTGGTATTTGAATAGGAGGTATATGCAAACGAGGATGCAGAATGCACGGTAAACATGTGTGAAGAATCTGAGAAAGAAGACAGAAAATTAATATGTGGAGAAGGGAAAGAAAAAGAATTGCGGTTGATGTTAAGAAACTACGAAAATTTGATCAATGAGGAAAACAGAGTGGCTAAAAAGTACGAACATTCATTTGAGGTGAAAAACTTGGGAAATTTTCGATCAAAGAATTCCCCGATTCCATACAAGTATCGACAAGAGGTGAAAGAAGAAATAAATAAAATGTTGGAAGATCAAATCATCGAAAGATGTGATTCACCGTATGTTAACCCGATTGTGATAGTAAAGAAAAGCAATGGAGAATTGAGATTATGTTTAGATGCCAGGAATATCAACCAGCACACTGTATCACAATATGAATCACCTCTAAACATCGAGGCCATTTTTGGAAGAATCACCGGGTCACACATATTTTCGAAAATTGACTTAAAACACAGTTTTTGGTTGATACCGTTAGCTGAAAAGTGTAGAAACTACACCGCTTTTCTATTGATGGTATTGTCTACCGGTTTAAGGTAGTGCCATTTGGATTGCAGAGTGCTTGTGCTGCACTCGTCCGAGCTCTACATACCATTTTGAATCGCCATGAAGATTTGATAGTTCATTATATCGATGATTTATTAATTTTTTCACAAGATACTCAGAGTCATCTGGAACACATAGAAATAATTCTGAAAGAATTGGACACAGCGGGATTGAAATTAAACATTGAAAAATGTAAATTTTTTCAAAAAGAAGTCAATTATTTGGGTTTTCAATTGGACACCAAAACAGTAAGATTAGCCGAAGACAGAGTCAAGCTCATAGATGAATACCCATGACCAACGAATTTGAAAACATTGAGAGGTTTTCTTGGCACGATAAATTATTTTAAAAAGCTGATTCCCGATTTGAGCCAAAAGGAAATCCCTCTGATAAAATTGCTTAAAAAAGGAATAAAATGGAATTGGAAAGAAGAACAGGAGGAAGCTTTCGAAACATTAAAACGAGAATTCGCAAAAGAACGAAAATATACCACCCCATTTACAATTTACCTTTTATACTCCGAACTGATGCGTCCATACAAAAATTTGCAGGAGTTCTGTCTCAAATACAAAACGACCAAGAAGTGCCGATATGTTTTATATCTCGAGTGACTAAAACACATGAGAGAAAATATAGTGTTACAGAATTGGAGTTTGCCAGTGTACTATATTGCGTAAACAAATTGAGGTTTTACTTATTGGGAGCAAAATTCACAATCGAAACAGACCATGCAGCTTTAGTACATATCATGAAGAATAGATTAGTAAATAATAGAATACATAGAGGCATTCTATTATTACAGGAGTATGATTTTGAGTTCCGATATATAAAAGGGAAAGACAACATAATAGCCGACGCTCTAACACGGGATGAGGACACCGGAAAAAAGGAAACAATTACTCTACAGGTGGGACTAAATAGATTAATACAAGAAGAAGGGATATATTCGTTAAATGAGATAAGGACAAACCAGGAAGACCTAGAGGAAAGAGAGAAAAGAAGAGCGGAAGTAGAAAATAACATATATTTTAAGAGAATAGACGGAAAGGAACTATATTTAGTGACACAGACATTGGCCGAAAAGATAATAAAGAAATTACGTGAGGACAATGGGCATATCGGTAGCAGAAAAGTTTGGCTCGTTTTTAGGGAAAATTACATCAGCCGACAGGATTACCGCATTGCAAAGGAAATTACCCAGAAGTGCGATGTATGTCAAAAATATAAGAGTCGGAATTTCAAAAACGAAAATGTTGCCAAAAATATTGAAGCCCGAAACAAACTAGACATTGTAGCAATAGATATGTTAAGCGATCTAATTATGACCACTAAAAGGAACAAACATATTCTGGTAATGGTGGATGTGTTTTCAAAATACGTAAAATTATATAGTTGCCGCACCACAAAGGGGGAAGAAATATTAAGAAAAATCGACAATTTTATAGCCATAGTAGGAACACCAAAAAAGATTCTACTGGACAATGCAACGTATTTCCGAAATGATCGTTTCAAGGGACAACTTCGAGAACGAGGAATAGAGACAAATTTTGTCAGCATCAGGCATCCACAGAGTAATCCGTCGGAACGATTCATACAGGAAGTGACGAAATTTCTTCGCATTACAACAGATGGTCAACATCGCCACTGGGACAGGAAAATGGCGGAAATAGAAAGGTATCTAAATACAATTCCGAGCACAGTAACAAAAGAGACCCCAGAATACATCATGAAGGGTGTACTGCCGATAAGGCCATGGGAAGACCAAGAGCCAAAAGAATATCAACAGGTGATTGAAACCGTACAGAGAAGATTACGGCGAAGCAACGAAAAATATATCCAAAGACAGGAACAAAATAGAAAAAGAAGACCAGTGACTTTCCAAAAGGGTGAAAAAGTACTCGTGAGGGCATTACGAGTATCAAATCTTCCTAGGGGCATTTGCGCAAAGTTGATGCCTGTTTTCGAAGGCCCGTACATCGTAAATAATGAAAATGGGATAAATAGTTATGAGTTGAGGCACAGGAACTCGGAAAAGATCCGAGGAATTTATAATATTCACGATGTATACAAATATCACGAATAAAAGACAGAATTACATGAAGTAGATAGTAAGTTAGGATATAAGACGTAGATTAAAGTAAGGAAATATACAGGGAGTTGGTTTTGCCTCGAGAAAATTTATTTAAAAATGCAGATAAATTTTATCGAATACAAGGCGGGGATTTGTTATATTTCTATTTGATATGAAAATTAAATTTTGATAATTATAAACAAAATTCAATTTAATATAAAATATTTTCAATTTTCTCAACCACGGGCATATAAATTTAGAACAACCTGTATACAACAAATTGTTATATTTAATTATAAGAAGTGATTAGAAGAAGCTTACGAAACTCGGGACAATGCGCTTAGAATAAACAAAGTGAATGGCGCGTACCATTATCGTTTTTCGCGGAAAAATCGATACCGTCGCGTTTTCGATCATTAGCCTATGCTAAATAAGACTCAGTGGAAATCGGTAATAGGTCATTATCGTTGTTCGCGGAAGGTTCGATCATTAGCCTATGCTAAATAAGACT
The DNA here is from genome assembly GCF_917563875.1 of Diabrotica virgifera virgifera. Taxonomy (NCBI): domain Eukaryota; kingdom Metazoa; phylum Arthropoda; class Insecta; order Coleoptera; family Chrysomelidae; genus Diabrotica; species Diabrotica virgifera. Next base: position 113,577,991 of record NC_065450.1, read on the forward strand.
CAGTTGAAGTAGATAATAGGTCATTAAATTTTGTAAATAGTAGAAAGTAATTTTAGAATGGGAATTAACTATTTTTTTTGGAAATCCATTAAGCATATTTAGAAAGATTAAAAATTGGTTTTGAGGAATACTGCGAATGAGAGTTGGTGGTGGAAGGTTGATTTGTGAATCTGGAAGGGATATTTAGAAAGTAGGGGAATGAATGAAGAAGATAGAGCAGAATGTTTTGAGCTGTCGAGAAGTGAAGTCCAGTAGTAGACGGTAGTGTACGGAGAGTGAGAAAGCCGGTGTAGTTCCGTGAGTGTGGAGATCTATCGTGGAACGAGAGGTAGGCCAGGTTGAGAGTAAAGAACCTCCTTGAGCCAAGAGTGTCCCGGTAGCTGATTGCAGTTTCGAAAAAGGTAGAACACAGCATCACGACAGAAGCAGGAACGAGAGCTATACGAGCTAATCTTCAAAGGAGAACATTACTGAAAGCCAGGACGAGGTTTTGATCGCAGCCAAGGATAGCACATTCTCAGTTCACCAGAAAAAGGTCAGTCTCATTTGTTTGGACATGAATGTATGGGTTTTTCGTATTAAATACCACATTATAAATTGAAGAACATAATCAATAATATCAGAAAAGCTTCATCAAACTTAAATAGAATTGTTGCTAATAAATCCTAATAGTTAAAGGTTAATAAAAACTTTCAATTGGAAACCAAAAGGAAATAAGATTCCCATTTGTAAATGTTATGTTTAAGAATAATAAGATCTAGCACATATTAAGCAGTGATTGCCATTTAAATAAAATAAACAATATTTTGATTATAATTGTAACCCATATGTGTGTATTATTTTACTCTTTTCTTTCCTATCCCGATTAGGAACCATTGAGAAATACTGAGAAGCCACGTAAGTAAGTAATTAATTTATAAAAAGCCCTGAGATTGAAAACATATTGATATGTGATCTGGTAAATTAATTAGATTATTATTAATGCATTGATTAAATTAAATGACAAATAAGAATATTATCTCATATCAATAATCAAGAGCACATCAATATATATATATATATATATATATATATATATATATATATATATAGTAATGTTTGAATAACGGTAATTCGGTCAGTTGAAAGAAAACTCTATTTGTTTTAAGTCTCAATATTTCGTCACTATTTGGTGACTTCTTCAGGAGAAAACTGCAAATTTATTAATGTTAGACATGGACAAACTTAAATATTTCGATACTTACAACTATAAGAGTAAAAATTTAAATTTCTTTAACATTATTTTGAAAATTTATTTAGAAAATAACAGATTTTATTTTGACTTATTGGGGAGTTATGGTAACTGCAATATATTTTATGTTAATAGAATGTTATCTGATATATACAATTTTTAGTGAATAGGTCAAAGTAAAAAAGGAAATTATACATTTACGAAATTTTAAGGTGAAAAGGTTATAGTAGAAAACTAAGAAAGGACCTAGAGTAAGTTAAATTGATTTATAAAATGTAATTGATGGTACTTCATGAGTTAGTGTAAGACTGGTATTTAGAAATTTAAATAAAATTGAGGTAGATTAACTATTAGAAGATAAATTGGGTAATTTGTTTATTTAAATGTTATGTATTAGTTAGAATATTACAGTAGATACTACTCAAATGGTTAGTGTCAGTCTTATAATTAATTGATTCTGGAGTTTTGTTAATATGTACCATCTCAAGGAAAAGTCGCTTTTTATAATTATCAACTTGTTCCAATATTTTTACATTATTAAAATCAAATTTATGTCCTGTATTTATGTGGTGATCTATTAAGGCGCAACAGTTTTTTCTTATATTGCAGTCACTTTTATGTTGAGTGACACGTTGCTTAAGCCATTGTTTACTTTGACCAATATAACAACCTTGACATCCAATGCAATTTATTTTGTAAATTATGTTGCTCTTCAATGTGTTTGGAGTATTAGCTTTAGTTTTTGAGAACAAACTTGAATTTAGAAGTGGATTGTACTTTACTAATTTGATGTTGGGAAAAGTTTTAAAAAGTGGGACAATTTGGTCTGTTAAATTTTGGAGATAGGGTATTTTTTTGTAAATAACTGGTTGTGGATTATTTATCAAAGGTCTATTAGAGGAGTTGGTGTTATAAATAAGTTTTTTTAAAATGTGTTTTGGGTAGCCATTGTTTAAAAACATTTCAAAAAGTTTATTAAGATTGACATTTAAGAAACTTCGATCACAAATTGTCGTTACTCGATTTTTCATGGATATAATTGTGTTAAATTTTTATTTCTAGGATGATTCGAATAATAATTTATAAATCTGCCAGATGCAGTATCTTTTTGATACCAATCTAATATGATTTTGTTATTATTTGTTCTTATGACTTTGGTATCTAAAAAAGGTATACTATTTTGATTTTCATATTCGACAGTGAATTGAATATTTTGATTAAGTGAATTAAATATTGTTTGCACTGTCTGGATGTGGTTAAAGGGTACACTGCATATTATATCATCAACATATTTATAAATAAATGCTAGTGAAAACGGCAATTTTGAGATTCCAATATCAATTAAATGGTCTAGAATAATTGCTGCTAGGATAGGGCTTATGGGACTGCCCATTGGAGTTCCAAATATTTGTTTATAGAATTTATCAGAAAAGCAAAAATACGTGTTATCAAATAAGAATGTTATTAATGACAGAAAATCTTTTCTAGATAAAGATGTGAATTGTTCTATTTTTGACCATTTTTCTTGTATGATTTCAATTGTCAACTTAATAGGGATGTTAGTAAACAATGACACTACATCTAATGAGATTAAAACATAGTTATCTGGTAGCTGAAGTCCATTTATAGAATTTACAAAAGAAAATGTATCTTTTGTATTAAAACTTGGCTCATGTTCAAATGTTTGTTTAAGTTTTGAAAATACAGTCGAACCCGCTTATTGGAATAGCCTTCGTGCCAAGCAAAAGTATTCCTATAACCGGGATATTCTAATAACCGATCATTGGTGGCTAGTAGAAACGTTTTGGTACCTCAAATTTCTATTCTTTAAAGCGGGATATTCCTATAAGAGGTATTCTTATAAGCGGTTTTGACTGTACTCTAAAATTCAAATATCTTAGGAGGCTCTTGAACGTCCTTTTATTGGTCCGACGTCACGGGCCACGGGCTAGCAGTCGGAAACAATGCGATTAGGGTAGGTATCACGGGTATATTACACTTTAATCGTCTTTAATGGAAAATTCGTAGGTATTATTTATGTTCATCTTATATATTGTAATAAGTAGTTCCCAATCAGCTTAGTTTTAAACTAAAATTGATAAAGTTGAGTGGTACTTTGTAAAGAGTTTAAAACGCATAATATGACGGACGAGGGTAAATCTGACAAGTTACCTACCGTTGATGTCTTCATGGTGGCAACTTTTATAGAACGTAGTGAAAGCTATTCTATTGGAGAAATGCGAGGTGTCAAGGCAAATAAGTAAGAGTTATTAATAAGCATGTTTAAACCATTTGTAACAATAGTTTGGTACCATTATATTATAGTATACGGTTTACCCCGTGGGTTTGATCTACCTACCTCTAATCGAAGGATTTCGTATATCCTGGAAAAGATTACGGTATAATTTGCATTATAATAAAGATTATATTTTATTGTAATGTTTATTAGTACCTACTGGAGCCTTTCATTATTGTGTTCAAAGCCTTCTGAGAAAAGATTATGGTGATTAGCAGACGTACTGATAGAACGTGTACATAGCCAACAAAATCCTTCTTTACAAAGTTAATAATACGCATAAATAAGAAGAATCATTATTTTAATTTTACAAGTTAATATCTTTATCATCTCAGCTTATACTTACACCGCATCCCTCGGTAGACCGCAAGCTATAGTAGAAACCCGACTGTAGACCGCATACTATAGTAGCACCAATACTTTTTAGTTACTCTTACTTTTATTACTAAAAGTTTTGTTTATTTTTAAGTTACTTGTTTACTTGTTTCTTCTTTGTTCTTCAACACAAGAAACAAAAGTAATTTCATAAAAAAAATCTTTTTGATACATGTCAACAGAGATAAAATGTTAATATTTTGCCTGTCACAGAAAAAATCATTTTTGCCACAGAGTAAAGCAAGATATTTTAACTATATTATTTATCTATGGGCAAACTGCATTAAATGCAATAGCCCACCGAACGGGCAAACGATACGAGTGGCCTATGACGTCAGACCCCAGCTCTCGCTTTTGAAGTTGTTTGAAACGGAAATTTTAGGCGCGGAACTTTGATCAGATGTTGTACGTACACTATTCATTGTTAAGACGTAATATTTTGAATATAACATTTTAAAACATAAATTAACAATTTTATGCAAAAAAATTTTTAGTGCAAGTTCCCTATTATTGATCTTATGTAAGCTCTATAGAAAATTATTGCTGTTTGAGGTTCTGCCCCCCACCAACTTCGCATGATGGAGATTTTAAGAAGTTTAGTCCTTTGTTACATTTTATCTCTATTTGTTCGATATGTGGTTTCCAGGTCAGTTTTCTATCTAATATAACTCCTCTAATATAACTTCTATCTAATATAAGTATTTGGCATTGGTATTCACTGGAAATTCTTTTTTATTTAGTTTGATTTTCTGCATTAGTTTCACATTATGCCTGGTGAAGATTACGACTTTGAATTTTTCAGCGGAGATTTGTAGTCCTAAATCGTTCATGGATCTTCAAAAGAGTTCTGTGCTGGAGTTTAAACGATTTATGCATTCATGCATATTGCATTTATTTTTTATATTAAAAAAATTACTTAAATCGGATATCAGGTTTAGGAAATACAAGTCATTAAAAATGGCCCATTTTTTAGGGTGCCCGTTTAAACGATTTATGCATTCATGCATATTGCATTTATTTTTTATATTAAAAAAATTACTTAAATCGGATATCAGGTTTAGGAAATACAAGTCATTAAAAATGGCCCATTTTTTAGGGTGCCCGTTTTTTGTGCCGGTGAGAGTACATAAATAATAACTATATGCATTAAGTTCACTTAATTTTATTAACTAGCGGGTTTATTGGTTGAATTTGTCTGTCGATATTTTAAGTTTCATGTCAACTAATATATTTTTTATATTTTAACAATTTTTTTAAATTTGGACTTTGTTGGCGGAATTTCCCCATCCCCCTTCGTAGATCCGCCACTAATTCTCTCGAAAAATTGTAGGAAATCGCAATTGCAACAGTTTTAGTCCTTATAGTTTTTGTCAAAAAGTTGAAAATGGCCGAGATATTAAACAAAAACAATTGCAGTAAAGCCATACGGCTTGTACGCTCGCACCTTTACCGCATACGTACTACCTTAAGTATTAATTTTAGCAAAAAAAAATCAAAGAGATCAAAATTATGTAAAATTGAATTCTCTTTATTTTTGTATATTTACATTTTTTGTCGTAAAACTGATAATAAACGAGATAATTCAATAATTATGCTCTAACTGTCACTATTTTCCGCCATAACTCGGAAAATATCGACCGAACCAAAAAAATTGTAATAAAAGAAATTGTAGAAAATCACATTTTCCAATTTTAGTTGCTATACTATTGTTGAAAAGTTGAAAATGGTGAAGATATTGAGCAAAAACGTTTCTCATTTAAAATCAAGATGGCGGCTAATGCAACGGTGGAATTCAGTCGAGATTTTAAATTTACACTACTATTAACCCCACCTAAAGATTAGAAAAATAAAATGTGGGGCAGCTTGTAATGCAAGGTTAGGCCTGTTATTCGTCTAACCCGACTGGACTAACAATCTGATTGAATTCCAGCAATAAAATTGCTGGAAAATAACTTTTTCCAAGAATTGCCTATTTTCCGATAATCTGCCCAGACTAATTGTAAATACATTAAGGGCTATTTCTCACATCGGTTATTACTATGTAGCATTATATACAGATAAATATTTTACATATAAATATGCGCAGAGTGGACCAACACTCTGGAAACGCTTAATATTATTCCTTAAATGGATGGCCTGAATTGTAAAAAAAAACGGGACACGCTCATTCTGCAATATACAGTAGGTCCCTGTAAGTTGTATCCATATGGAAAACTTTTTTATTATTAATTTTACGAAAAAAGTTATTCTTTATAAAAAGCTCTGCATGGTCCAAAAGCTAAGATTTAACCATCAAATATCAAATTTTTTGAATATTATACGAGGTATGTCAAAAAGTTTGAATTTCACTCAAGAGTAAAGAAGCTTTATTTTTCGTAATATTGGAAATTGCTATTATGAAAAGTTGTTTGGAATTAAAAAACTATATTCTAATATGCAATTACATCCTTTTAATTGGAAAATTTTTTTTTGGAGAAATTATGGATAACTATCATTATTTTTTCAGTAATTTCAATTCTGATAAATCTTTTATTATTAATTTTACGAAAAAAAGTGATTCTTAATAAAAAGTTTTGAATGGTCTAAAACTTAAAATACAACAATATTATATCAAATTTTATCAATTTTATACGAGGTATGTCAAAAAGATAAATTTAGATCAAAAGTAAAGTACCTTTATAGTTCAGAATATTTCAAATAGAAGGATGTAATTACATACTGAAACATAGTTTTTAATTCCAAATAACTTTTCATAATAACAATTTTCGATATTGTGAAAAATAAACGTATTAATTTTTTTCTTGAGCGAAATTCATAGTCTTTGACATACCTCGTATAAAATTGATAAAATTTGACAAATGATGGTTGTATTTTAGATTTTAGACCATGCAGAACTTTTTATTAAGAATCACTTTTTTTCGTAAAATTAATAAGAAAAGGGTTATCTGAATTAAAATAACTGAAAATAATGTTAGTTATCCATAATTAAAAAAAAAATTCAATTAGAGGATGTAACTGCATACTAGAATACAGTTTTTAATTCCAAACAACTATTCATAATAGCAATTTTCAATATTGTGAAAAATAAAGCTACTTTACTCTTGAGTGAGACAGTAAGCTAGTGAGACAGTAAGCCAACAACATAAGCTGCTTTTTCTGGACATCGAAGTAAAACCGAAACTAAACAAAAATATCGGAGAGGACCACAAAAAGTCAAGTGGTGGATGCTAAAAGGTCTATTCAGGGAAAGAGTAGTAGAAAAAATATGTTGGAACATGAAAAGAAGCCCTAACACAATTTGGAGAAAAATGGCCAATATTATTAGAGAGATGGCTATTGAAATACTTGGGAAAACGTCAGGAAAGAAGTTTGAGGATAAAGAGACTTGGTGGTGGTCAAATGAAGTACAAGGAAAAATAAAAGAGAAGAGAAAATTATATAAAAAGTGGCAAGAAACCAGATCGGACATAGATCTTCAAAAGCTAAAGCAGAGGCATATTCAAACCTATACCATCAACTTGATACCAGGGAAGGAGAAGCAATATATAAAATAGCCAAACAGAGAGCAAAGAAAGCAAGAGATTTTAACCAGATTAGATGTATACGAGATGAAAATAATAAAACACTAATTTACGAAAAGGATGTCAAAAAGAGATGGAGAAAGTATTTTGACAGTTTATTAAATGAAGAATTTGACAGACAGCCTGTGGAGTTAACGGAGACAGTAACAGCAATGGTTACCAGAATAACAAACGAGGAAGTGGCTCAAGCGCTTCAAAAAATAAAGAAAGGAAAAGCAGTCGGACCAGATGATATTCCTGGGGAAGTATGGAGAGCATTGGGAGAGACAGGAATAAGTTGGCTAGCAGGTCTATTTAATAGAATTATGGAAGTTGGACAAATGCCAGACGAATGGAGAAGCAGTATATTAGTACCTGTCTACAAAAACAAGGGAGACATACAACAATGCACAAATTCAGGGCTATAAAACTATTTAGCCACACCATGAAAATATGGGAGAGAGTAATTAATAGACGGATACGTGAAGAAACCGATATATCCGATAATCAATTTGGCTTTATGCAGGGCAGATCAACAACAGATGCAATTTTCATTGTAAGGCAACTGATGGAAAAATACAGGAATAAAGAGACCAACGCTCATATGGTATTCATTGATCTTGAGAAAGCATATGATAGAGTTCCTCGAGAGATTCTGTGGTGGGCACTCAATAAGAAAGGAGTCTCTGGCAAATATGTAAAGATTGTGAGAGATATGTATGAGGGAGTAACGACTAGTGTTAGAACAGATGTGGGAGAGACTGATAAATTTCAGGTGAAAGTAGGATTGCACCAAGGCTCGGTGCTTAGTCCTTATTTATTCTCATTAGTTTTGGACCAGATAACAGCGAAACTACAGGGTAGTATTCCATGGTGCCTAATGTATGCTGATGATGTAGTGTTAATAGGAAATAGTGAAAGAGACTTAGAACAAAAACTGGAACAGTGGAGACAAGCTCTGGAGGAAAAAGGTTTAAAACTTAGTAGGACAAAAACAGAGTATTTGGAATGTTCATTTAAAGATGGAGCTACTACAAATAAAATGGTATCTTTGGATGGTGAAATGATTGTGAAAAGCAATAGTTTTAAGTACCTAGGATCGGTATTACAGAGTAATGGAGAAATAGGTGGAGATGCATCCAGTAGAATTAGGGCTGGATGGATGAAGTGGATAGAAGCGAGTGGTGTGTTGTGTAACAGAAAAATTCCAATGAAGCTGAAGGAAAAATTCTATAAAACAGCCATAAGACCGGCCATAATGCACGGAACGAAATGTTGGGCAGTAAAAAAGAAAGAGGAACAACGAATGCATGTGGCGGAAATGAGAATGCTTAGATGGATGAGTGGAGTGACAAAGAAGGATAAAATTAGAAATTAGTATATTAGGGGAAGTCTAGGTGTGGCACCAATTGATGCCAAAATGAGAGAGCATAGGTTAAGATGGTTTGGTCATGTTCAACGTCGAGACGTTAATCACCCAATACGAAGAATAGCTGAAGTGCAGATACCTGGAAGGAGTAGGAGAGGAAGACCAAAGAAGACCTGGGGGGAGACGATAAGGCAGGATATGTTGGTAAGGGCGATTAACATTGATATGTCCCAAGATAGAATTGTGTGGAGAAATGCAATTAGGGAAGCCGACCCCGAATAGGGATAAGGCAGAGAGAATGATGATGATGAAAGCTACTTTACTCTTGAGTGAAATTCAAACTTTTTGACATACCTCGTATAATATTCAAAAAAATTTATATTTGATGGGTAAATCTTAGGTTTTGGACCATGCAGAGCTTTTTATAAAGAATAACTTTTTTTCGTAAAATTAATAATAAAAAAGTTTTCCATATAGATACAACTTACAGGGACATACTGTATATGTAGATTTCAAATTTGAAACTTAAAATGTTTCCCGGCTTCTCATTTTTCTGATATCATTAGTCACTTCGCTTTCTTAAACAGAATACCCTGTATATTGTATTATTATTGGAATCCTCGCTTCAATACGAGTTTTTCGATAACACTGGTATTTTATCTATGTAGTCATAAATGTTACAAATAAATAAAAATTTTCACTGCCAAATAGTTTTGAAGTAATCCAGTAAATACAGAACTATGATTTTGACATTAATAATTTATAACATTAACAATAACTTGACGTTTAATGAAAAGTTTTGTAAAATAAATTTTATTAACAACCGAAGCTGATAGTTGTTTTATGTGTTTTTGAAAGCTTTACAATAAATATTGTTTTGATGAAAAATATCGAATTACTGTTTTAATGATGAAGGGCTATGGCGATAGAAAAAAATGTAATAGTAAAGTAGTCAACTTGGTCACATACACAGGACATACGGACAAACCCTACAAAATCTGATTGTTGAACGAATTAAATGAACATGATTGCGACCGTAGATTACTATTTAGTGAGGTACTGATGAATTAAATTGTAACTGACACACCATAATATTAAAATATACACACCAGGTCATTTTTACCATTTTGGATCTAACGTTTTATGGCGTTAATAACAATACTACTTGGTCTAGAGGTTGTTGCTTCCTACTGAAATTCTTCTTCATAAAATTTTTTGTGACTTCCATCAGATGTAGTTTTAAAGAACTAGTTCTACTATTTGTCATTTCATAAGGCTGTTCTTTATTTTTACATAATTTGCACTTTGCAATTTTAATTGTTTTGGAATTACCTGCGCAAAATCAAGAAAATCAGTATATTTATTTTTCTTGTTAATTAATTCTGCCTCGTCTACAGATTTTTCTCTTAATTTTTTCACTGTTATCTTATCTCACTGTCAAAATCAGACTAACTTTGTTCTGGTGCGTACTCTGAGGCGAAAAAGATTCAGGTTCAGACATTATCATACAAAGCACACATAGTTCAAAACGAACGTAACAAGCCAATCGTATACTTCTAAATATGAACTATAACTAATTTGAGGAGCAGCAGATTACAGGTTCACACATGTCCAAATAAGTCAAAACAAAAGGCGGTACGCTCTCAATTAGACTTGGAAAGAAACACGTTGCGCTATATGATATTCAAACTTCAAACTGTTTGAAAAAGTTTGATTTTGAAGTCAAACCTAAAGATATCAAAATTAAGTAAAGTCAGACTTTTTTACACAAAATTTTGGTTATCAAGTCAAGTCAAGTTTGTTGAGTAAAATCAAACTAGTTTGACTTGATGCATCTCTAAACGAAATTGTATCTGCTCTGAAAAACAAGTTTGGAGCCACTTTTAATGAGATATGGATTGAGTAAGACGGAGCTCGAGCTCACTTTGGTGTAAACGTTCGGCGTTATTTAGATCCTAGGTTTCTCGGACGATTGATTGGTAGATTAGATATTATTGAATGGCCTCCTCGGTCACCCGATTGTAATCCTAAAGACTCTTTTAACTGTGGATAATTAAAAAGTAGAATTTATATAACTAAACCAGAAATTATTGAAGGGCTAAGGCAAACAATTATCGATATATCCACACTAAGCTGTAGAGAAACATGGGGAAATGTAATAGATGCATCATACCATTTTGAACATTTTGAATACTTGACTAGGTAGACATTAATTTAGAATGTTGTAAACTTTTAATTATTTTTGCTCATATTTAGTTGTAGATAGTTTTAATCAAAAAAGTCATTGAGATGATTAGGCGTTCTTAGGCTTTTGTTTTATAATTTTAAGATATTCCTGAGTACATAAAATCGAAACTATTGTATACGTTTGTAATGGTATTAAAGTAGAGACTTCAATAAAATTAAAAATAAACAGGGTATTATATTTAAAAAACCAAAGTGACAAGGATATCTGATAAATGGTAAACCTGGCAAAGTTACAATAATCAAATTTTAAATCTTCATATTGCAAAATAGTTGTATCCCTGGTGTGATCAACAGTTGTGACAAAGTCCGTTGTATTTGTTATTAAAGCAGATACCAAAAAAGTATTTTCAAAAATAGGAGGTAGCTAGAAGCTTGACATTTTAAAATTGGTACAAATATACAGGATCTTCCATAATACTGTACCGCATCACAGATGTGCTTTTTGAATGAAACACCCTGGACATATTTTATTTTACACTTGAAAGTTATAACTATAAAAGTTGTAACCAAATTTCAATGAAACCCGTTCAAAATTCCGTATAATCAATGAAACCCGTTGAAAACAAATTCAAAATAATGTATAATTAAAAAGGGATAGGTACAAAAGTAACAACCTGTTGTAGCCATATATGTAGGGTCAATACAGATTTTGACTTCGGAAAAAATCAAACAAGACAGAATTTTTGTAGTTTGATTAAGAAATGTTTAATAAACAACATATCAAAAAGTTCTCCAGAAGTGGGTGTTTCATTTTTTATTAAACAAATGAACTGCTGAATTAGTTGTTTTTTTAAATAACTCCGAAAATATAAATCTTAGAAAAAATTGACTAGACCATTGAAAAATTCAGAAACTTTTCCAAAAAAAACTTGTACAAAGATTTTTCTAAATAGTCTAGGCGCCAGAGGGGTCACCGTGTCATATTCAATTCTGATGGACAAACTCAACGGTTTATTATGGATTTTTGGCTGCTGATTACGAATTTCGAGGGGGGATTTCGATCCGAGTGGTCAAAAAATTGTTGTAAACAATTTAATTGTTTATAAATTGTTTATAAGGCTCTGTCTCATAAACTAAAAGAGATAAAAAAATGTTTTAAATAAAATTTGTTCCTTAATAAAAAACGAAGAAAAAACCGTTTACTAAACTTAAATCCGACAATTATAACTCAGGATATTGTAAAATTAGTGCACAATGCAAATTGCAAATTGCAAAATAAGTATTTTTCGAAGCTTTATCGATCGTAACTCGGCTTCTACGCACGCAAATGAGCCTCAGAAGGTGTCGTTTTAAAGCTTAATTAACAGGCTTCCAAAAAAGTTTGTTAAATTACTTGATCTTCATTTGTTTTAAAGTTATACCCGTTTGAAGTTACAATTTTCTTAAAAATATTGTACATTCATTTGTTTATAAGGGTTTCAAGCAAATTTGAGCTATAAACATTTATACTTTAATGAACAATAATGATAGAAAAACTCAAAAGGAACAATTTGAGGTTATGAAAATGTTCATAAGTTTATTTTTGGCCAAGATGTCGATATTTTAATGGCGCGCTATGAGGCGGAAGATCGGCTTACAGTCAATTAAGTATTTTTCGACTCTTTATCGATCGTAACTCGACTTCTACGCAGTAAAATGAGCTTTTCATGGTCTCATTTTAAAGCATAATTAATAGACTTCCAAACAAAGTTGTCAAATTACTTTATCTTCATTTGTTCTAAAGTTATACTCGTTTGAAGTTATAATTTTCTTAAATAATTTGTACATCAATTTTTGTATAAGGGTTTTTAGTAAATTTGAGCAATAAACGTTTATACTTTAATTAAAACTAATAATAGAAAAACTAAGAAGGTGTATTTTGAGCTTAGGAAAGTGTTCGTAGGTTTATTTTTGGCCAAGATATTGATAATATAATAGCACGCTCTGAGGCTCAAGATCAGCTCACAGTCAAGTAATAAATATCATGGTAAATATACCGATCGACTGTTCTCGTGTTACACTATTTTGCTCAGGAGGCCTTGACTATTCTTATATGTCTATAAATGACTACAATAATATAATATACTACTGTCAATTCTGTCTAATTGTTACAACAAAGTCAATGTCCCTTAATAGTGTAATGTGATATTGAATCGTTGCAATAATGAATAATTTAGTTAATAATAAATTATGTATTATATGTCAAAAAAATATCAACATCAAAGTGTCTTCTACTGAGAACGGTTGTGCACGTATAATTGAAAAAGCAAATATTCATAAAGATCTTGTATTACATAGATTAAATCTTTTGGGTAAAAATGGTAAGTTTTTAATATTATTATATAAACTATATAAATATCTTTATAATAGAGTTAAGAATACTATAAAATATTTTATCTACTCTATCTCATATTATGCATAAGTTTTTAGTTTGTGAAAACTGTCATTATAAATAGCAGTACGTGAAGAGTTTAAAGTGTGCGTGAAGTAACAATGCACTAAATGGGATTTACTTTTTCGCAATGTTTTTTGCACACTTTTTATATCAACTCACTTTTTTGTTATATTTCTGAAATATTAGTTTTTAATGTGTTTTTTTCTCATTTATTACAAAAAATAGAAGACAAATTAAATAGAATGAAAGGTGATACGAGATACAGTATGATGATTTAATTACAAGAAGTATATGATAAAATTTTATTAGGATCTTCAAAAACGAAAAATGGAGATAACGTATATATACATAGAAATCATAATTTGCATCGAGATCTTAGCGAGTGAATCGTTACGCTGTGAGCCATTCTTGCGCCTCATAGCGCGCCATTAAAATATCGACATCTTAGCCAAAAATAAACTTACGAACAGTTTCTTAAGCTCAAATTGTTCCTTTTGAGTTTTTCTATCATTATTGTTAATTAAAGTATAAATGTTTATAGCTCAAATTTGCTTGAAACCCTTATAAACAAATGAATGTACAATATTTTTAAGAAAATTATAACTTCAAACGGGTATAACTTTAAAACAAATGAAGATCAAATAATTTAATAAACTTTGTTTGGAAGCCTCTTAATTAAGCTTTAAAAGGATACCTTACAAGGCTCATTTGCATGCGTAGAAGCCAAGTTACGATCGATAAAGCTTCGAAAAATACTTATTTTGCAATTTGCATTGTGCACTAATATTACAATATCTTGAGTTCTAATTGTCGGATTTAAGTTTAGTCAACGGTTTTTTCTTCGTTTTCTATTAAGGAACAAATTTGATTTGAAACATTTTTTTTATCTCTTTTAGTTTATGAGCCAGAGCCTTATAAACAATTTATAAAAAATTAAATTGTTTATAACAAATTTTTGACCACTCGGATCGAAATCCCCCCTCGAAATTCGTAGCAGCCAAAAATCCATAATAAACCGTTGAGTTTGTCCATCAGAATTGAAAATGACACGGTGACCTCTATTTGGCGCCTAGACTAAAAAGTAAATCTATATCTTCTATAATTTTTTATTTATAACGGTAAAGTCAGCTTTCTCACAAACATTGGCGCACTGTAAACTAGCGTTCGGCGAAGTTCACGGTTGAGTTATTTTAACATAATTCTTTAACTAATGGATCAAATGAAATTTTACAAATTGGACATGAAAGAAGAACAATTAAGCTATGTTATGGTTATAATAAAAATAACTAGAAGTACGGTGTGGGCGAAAACTGAGACTTACATAAATTTTGTTTGAAAATGATTTAAAAATGTGTAACTAATACAATTTTACCTATAAAACTCGTACACTCGAAATTGGCAAACGTACCTTTCAAGTATCTTACTAAACGATGTTTCATTCAAAAAAAATCTCAAAAATTTAAAACAAATTATACGACGACGTCTCAAAAAAATGTAATTTTTGAAAACTTCGTAGTGTTACAGAATTACTACCACTTTAAGACGGTCGTGATGAAGTATGTATATAATATAAAGTACAAAGGATAATGTTGAACTACCCAAAACAGGATTATCATGCTCGTAAGTTACGATTTATCTTACAATGTGCTATTTTAGACACGAAATAAGATGATAAATATTAGACTTTGAATGTTTTAGGTACAGATTGAGATGTTTCGAGAAGTTATGTGAAGAGGACCAAGTTGAAATTTTATGCAGATTTTTTTAACATAAAACATCAAAATACTTCTTATTCTTTAAAATTAAATCATTACTTATTATGCTTGTGCATAACCCTAGGTACCTACCTGTTGTTTATACTGCTTTCACAGATACAAACGTTTGAAATGTATCTTACCAAAGCTAAAAACACTATGGACGAAAATTAGCTAAAACACTATGGACGAAAATTACGATGAAAGACGTTAATTACAACGAAATTGAAGGCGTCAACTTTTTCCGGATGAAAATAGGTATCGTGACACCATTCTGACTGACAGGGAGTAATTAAAGGTAGAAACATATTTTTCTATACTTGATAGAGTTACGATATAATTGGAAAAAATATATGAAGCATATGAAAATATTTTTAAAAAATTTAGAATCTTTTTTACCATCAAAGAAAGTTCTCACTCACAGTTAATAGAAAGTTCCGCAGGTACCTACAACAATGCTATCAGGACGATCTGGAAGATTCCTTTCCACAAGAATGTTTGCCTTTCTCCGAATTATTAAAAGATAATTAGTCCATTTTTCACGGTTTTTGCTCTAAATTTTAAAGAACCGCTTGGATTGACATGAAATTTGGCATGCGTATAGCTTACATGTCAAAGAAAAAAAGTGATATTGTGCCCATGTGTGCTTTTGCCCTGGAGGTGACTTTCACCCCCTCTCGAGGGTGAAAAAATATATGTCCAAAATAAGTCCGGAAATGGGTAAACTGACTAATTTTAAGTAACTTTTGTTCTATAGAGCTTTTTCGCCAAGTCAACACTTTTCGAGTTATTTGCGAGTGAATATGTTCATTTTTCAACAAAATAACCACATTTTTAGACGATTTTTCGCAAATAACTCAAAAAGTAAGTATTTTGTCGAAAAAATGCTTTTAGCAAAAATATAGCTTATAAAAAATTTAAAAAAATGGTACGCGTTAGGTCTCTGGATCTCGTAGAACCAGAGTTATAGCCAATGAAAAATATATTCATATTCACCAAATTTCAAATAGAATATTTCGACGTGAAATATCCAAAAAATTAAGCACTTTTTGGGGAAAACCCATTATAACTTTTTTAAAATGTTTAAAAAGGCTTTATTTCTGTTTTTACAAAAAGTTTCTAGCATTAAATTTAAGCAAGTTGAGCTCAAAATAAAGTTGGTCCCTTTTGTTTTTGCAAAAAAAAAAATCGGGAAGACCAACCCCTAATTAGCAACTTCAATGAAATTAATCGTTACCGCTCCACAAACTATTTTACTGATGTTGTGTTTATATGATCTGTAAGTTTCATCGATTCAAAGTGCTTATTTTTGAAAAAAAATGGTTTCATATTAAAATTTTTAAAAGTTTAAATTTTGAAAAATATGCTTTTTTCAAACTTACAAATTGTTAGAGATACCAAAAATCTCGGAAAACAAAAAAAGTCAGATTTGCTTTTCTGAATATCATGTATTTTTTTGTTTTTCTGTTAGACAAAAATTAATTAAGATTTGTTGTTTCTAAATTTGCATACATTCGTGATCAGTGACTCGTTCAACCCGTTTTAACTACAGCCCTTTCAATAATAAGGACTTTGAACCGATGAAACTTACAGATCATACAAACAATATATACACGAGTCAAGAAACTTGTGAAGTCGTAACGATTAAGTTCATTTAAGATACTAATTAGGGGATGATTTTCTCTATTTTTTTACCAAAACCAAAAGAGACTAACTTTATTTTGAGCGTAACTTGTTTAATTTTGATGCTAGAAATTTTTTTATAAAACAAAAATGAAGCTTTTTTTAATCACTTTAAATAAGTTTTAATGAGTTTTCCCCGAAATGTGCTTCATTTTTGGTTATTTCACGTTAAATTATTCCATTTGGAATTGGACGAATATGAACCCATTTTTCATTAGCTATATCTCTGCTTCTACTAGGTGTAGAGAAGTGATGTATACACCATTTTTTAAAATCATTTACAGGCTATATTTTTGCTAAGAATGTTTTTTTCGACAAAATACTTACTATTTGAGTTATTTGCGAAAAACCGTCTAAAAGCGTGGTTATTTTGTTGAAAAAATGAACATATTCACTGCCAAATAACTCAAAAAGTATTGACTTAGTGAAAAAACTCTATAAAACAAAACTTCCTTAAAATTAGCCAGTTTATCCATTTCCTGACTTTCTTTGGAAGAATATTTTTTCACCCCCAAGAGGGCAAGCGGTTCTTTAAAATTGAGAGGTTTTGCAATATTTTACCGTTAAAGAATGGACTAAACGTCATTTCTGAAAAAAATACTCTATCAAATATGCTATTATATATTTGAGCTCATAATTTGGAAGCCGATTTTCCTAACGTCGAAATCGCCTTGCGCATATTAAATGTCTCAATTGCTGTCACAGTTTGCTCGGCGAAGCGTTCCTTCTCAACACTTAACCGGTTAAAAACGTACTTAACCCTCGTAAGGCGGTGCAAGGTGAAGCTGCACCCCAGGCCTCGTTTTTCTTACCTATCTTTTCTAATATTTTTTTTTATTCTTGTCCATTTTTTTATTCGTACCAAATTCAATTCTAAACGTATTCCATCCATTACTGCATTTAAAACTCTTTGCGTTTACGTGCTTTTTTTAAAAAATGACTTTGGGTGCAAATGATGATTATTTCGTATCCTGAATTGGACGTTTCTGATGTTCCACCTGGAGCTAACAGAGCTACGGGACAAGGTCGGTGTTACTAATGTCAGAGAAAAAAGACCGAAAGTCCCGGCATACCTGTATTGTGTGTAAAAACTTTGTGTTGCTCATTCTGTGAAACATTTCATGTGTTTGTCTTGCGATGATAATAATTTTTTTTTTTTTTTTTTTAGAAGAAATGAGTACTTATTTGTACAATTATGTTTCGTACTATAATAAATAGGTCCTAATTATATTTCAAATTAATTTTCCCGGCGTTCACATATAAAAAATGGATATACAGATGGGGTGCGAATGCACCCGCACCGTTGTTTACGTAAGAATCTAAGCACCGCCTTACGAGGGTTAACCCGGGAGTTGTCGCGCTCACTTCTGTGACGTAAGCAGTCGCGCGTAGAGAAAAAATCTCACAATACGAATTTAAATACGAATTTAAAATATATTTCTATTTTATAACATTTTTATTCACTTGTTATGTTAAAAATATTTATTTCTAACAATTTTAAAGCCAATTGGTTCTCATCAAAGCCATAAACTCCACAAAAAAAAATAAGAAAATATAAAAAAATTCCCACGCATTACTACAATCTTCTTCGAGGCACTTACGAATAGAAAGTTATGTTGCAAAGTTTTTCATCAATTTATCACGGAAATGGACAAAATGTTAGATTTTTTCTAACGGCGAGACTGCTCCCGGGTTAAGATCAACCGTGGATCAAGACAGACTCAATTCCTTGACAATATTGACAATAGAAGCTGATTTAACAACAACCTTAGATTTTTAGAGGATTATCAAATAATTATTTGCATTCATGATATCTCGACCATAAGAGTAATGTAGTGCAATTATTATACTAATCTACATGTATTTTTTGAATAAAAATCTAGTTTGAAGCGTTGTTTCTATTTACTTAGTTATCTTGGGGCGGCATTTTTAACTAGCGTAGAGCGGAAAATTGACAAATCCGGCACTGATGAAAATGCGATACTTTTATGTAGGTTTTAATTATTTGACAAACATATGGCTTCCTATGTTTCCAGTACAGGAAATTTATTTATATTTTCATTAGCATAATTAATTAATACTTAAAAATTGCTTTAATTCGCTAACTGATCTGAATCCTGCTCTGGAAAAGAAAACAATTGTTATTGCCTTGCACATTTTTCTTTTTCATTTATTTGTCTAATTTCCAGTTCATTTCGTTACAACCGATAATGTTTAAAGTACATTTTTGATATAACTAAATAGATACTGAGCAGTTCAAAAGCGAAACAAACACGGAACAATAGCTTATACAAGTAAAGTACGAACTGCACGGTACATTCGTTTCTTTTGTTATGAACACAATGTTAATTTACACTTGGCGGCTTTGTATTCTAGCGATTTGCGGTAACACCACAAAAGAAGTTTTAATGCATCTCAATTTTAAGAGATTTATCACAAAGTTTCTAACGTCAGCTGTTTTCCCAGAAAGTTACTCTTGTCTTTGCAAAGTTCCTCATCTGGTAAAATATGACGCTAAAAAATTGTCTTTTTTTGAAGTGAATAATTTAACGGTAATTGGTGTTTATTTGCATGGTAATTTAGTGGAATTTATGATAAATTATTTTATTAAAATCCTAAAAACTTAGTAAACTAACGTTTAAAAATAAAAATAGCAAAATAAAGAATATATGTATTGATTTATATACAATAAAATGTAGAGCATAATAAAGATGATATTATTTATCTAATTCGAAATTTTGAACCAACTCTGCACTACGAGCGTCTTTGATATTTGTTTACAAAAGAGTATATAAGTTGGCTAGTATCTTTGTTTCGAGTGGGTATCAGTATGTTTCCATAGGGAAGCCGCACACCAAAGAAACATGAAACATAAAACATGAAACTTGAAACGTGGAACATGTTTGATGAAAATAAAACACTGCTAAACAAATAGAAATCCGCATACCCATGACACGAGTGTGATTCATGCACGTGAAAAATTTTTTTCTTCGGAAGGCCGCACACCAAAGAAACATGAAACGTGAAACACGTTTCATCTATGAAACGAGTGTGTTTCATGCCCATGAAACATTTTTTTCTTCTTGGAACGTGTTTGATGAAATAGGTCGTGTTATATTTTTCGGTTTCAGTTTCATTGTTTTGAATAATTAATTACGTGCGTAAAATGAATGCCGACCAAGAATTTAATGTTGCATTGGTTTCTGTGGTGGAGAGAACGGAAGAATTTTTCCAGTGTTCCCTGAAACCACCCAAAAAAAGGAGAATTAATAAAGAAAGTGGTTTTATTGGAATCCTTCACACACCATGCCCCTTATTAAAATGCTTCATATATCACTTTGTGCACGTTCTTATTACCCATGCATGGACACCAAAAGCGATTTCCTGGTGCAACCGCTGTGGCAAAAAAAATAAAAATAAAACGGGGGGTTGAAAAAATGTTAAATAATTTAAAGGCGAATTCCGAATTAAACAAATTTATTTTAATAAAAAGGTACATCGATCTGTATATCATGAAACACCAATCTCTGATGACACTTTATAATTATAGCTTAAACTATTTCGGCCTCTCTGCTGTTATTGTAAACATCTTAATTTCTATATTGTAAACATCTTATCCCTTATGTCATCCGCCAGGGTAGGCATCGGCATGATATTATTTACAAAAAATTTTTTTTCGCTTTTTGACTCATATGGGCCTATACTCCATCGATAGGGTTTTTCATAAATACAGTGCGGTGGAAGTGTTGCCCCCCCTCTGTTAACTTGTTTATTTTAAGAATATAAGCAAAACGCTCGGACAGGTCGATTTTTAAACTAATCATAGTATATCATAGCATCAACGTTTCGAACTTTACGCAATCCCTCTTCAGGTGACAGGCAAAACTTTGATTTTGTTAAATGGTAAAGTACATCATCTGACACCTCATTTAACAGCTTTTAAAATACTGATTTCAAAAATGTATAATACTTTAATTCTTTTTGAGATCGCAGGCCCAAAATCGAACTCTTTTTAAACGCATTTATTTTTTTCGAATTCTGAGAAAACTAATAAGTATTTTTGAAAAATTTAAACGCAGAATGAAAGATTAGATTATTCCCGAGGGCTGACAGTCCCCTAGAATAAACAAAAAGTTTCTTTTGAATGATATATTTGAAATTAAAAATCACACTAAATTTTCTCTTTTTTCCACCACTGTGACTTATTAAAATAAACATTATAGGAGTTCTCAGGGACTTTGGACCATCGAGAATACTGTAATATTTCATTCTGCGTTTAAATTTTTCAAAAATATTTATTAGTTTTTTCAGTATTCGAAAAAAATAATTGTATTTAGAAAGAATTCGATCGAAATTTTGCGCCTACGCTCTCAAACAGGATTAAAGTACTATATATTTTTGAACTCAGTATTTTAAGAGCTTTTAAATGAGGTGTCACATGATGTACTTTCCCATTTAAAAAAATCAAAGTTATGGCTGTCACCTGAAGATGGATCGCGTAAAATTCGTAACGTTGATGCTATAATATACTATGGTTAGTTTAAAAATCGACCTGTCCGAGCGTTTTGCTTATATTCTTAAAATAAACAAGTTAACAGGGGAGGCAACACTTATTCCACCGCACTGTAGATATGGTTATTGCAACATCCCTGCGAAAACTACACCTATCCCTGAAATTAAGTTTGGCGAGCATGTTTTTACGATTTTCTCATTACCAATGTTTTTTTTTTCAAACAAAACTTCTTATATTTAAGAATTAAATACCATTATTTGCTCTACACATAAGGTCCTATGCATTTTTTTCGTATAACCAACCGTTACGGCCAAGTGGTGCTGTAAACTTCAAAAATGCATTGGCGGGCTCCAGTTTTTGTTTTTTTTTTCGTCATGTGTTCTAGAAGAGCGACACACCCCCCAAAAAAACGCTTATTTCTCGAGATACTGACCACGGAGAGGTGAATGGCCAATTTTGGTCATATTGTATATTTTTGATGGTGCTGAAAACGAACATGAGGTTTGTTTTGAATCTTATGTGGGAGAACATTGTCAAAATCAAAAATTTTTGAGTTTTGTTTCTACAGTTACAGTTTGTACACTATATGTTGCTCACCTTTCTGAAGATAATGTTATATGTTTCAAGTTTTTAGTCTTATGCTAATAGGTTATGAATTTTATATAGTAAAAGTACAGATTTGTGCATTGCAAAGTTCAATCGCAAAAGTTGAGTGACGAAATTTAAAGTTTAGCTTTTTAATCACATTTATGTTGAAATATAGAGTTCAAGGAAGTTTTCTGGAAATTTCTGGATCAAAATGTTTTATAAAAAAAAAATAGTTCAACTTTTAATGTTGACATTAGCAATTCCCAAAATAACGTTTATTTTTTGAGATACTGACCATGGGTGATAAATGGTTAATTTTCATCTTATTTTATGTTTTTGATGGTGCTGAAAACGAAAATGAAATTTGTTTTGAATTTTAGGTGGCGGAACATTGTCAAAATCGAAATTTTACCATAATAATAAAAAAAAATACACCACGTTTTTCCTTAAAATTAAAAGTTGCACCATTTTTTTTTCTATAACATATTTAAACGTAAAACCCCCATAAAACTTCTTTGGGCTCTATAGTTTAACATAAATATGATCAAATAAATAAATTTTCAATTTTGTCACTTTATTTTTGCGATTTAAATTTGCAATTCACGAAACTGCACCTTTTATTTTAATAAATTCATAACTTTTATGAGAACAAGAATGAAAGTCTACAGCAGTTTTCATAGTCTTTACAATGATGAGAAATATATGCTGTAAAGATTTCAGAAGAAATATTAAAATAGAACAGAGATGTAGTGAGTTAAACCGTGATTTCTTTTTTTTTCACTTTTAGGTTAAAATTGCAATTTTGACAATGTTCCCTGATATAAAATTAAAAATAAACCTCATTTTCATTTCCAGCACCATCCAAAACATAAAGTAAGATTAGCCATTCACCGCCTATGATCAATATATCGAAAAATAAGCGTTATTTTGGGGATATATTATAACGTCTATATTAAAAGTTGTACCATATTTTTTCTATAACACATTTGTGTCTAAAACTTGCCAGAAAACTTCTTTGCACTCTATGATTTAACATTAACGTGATTAATAAAATAAATTTCAAATTTCTTCACTCAAGTTTTGCGATTAAACTTTGCAATTCCCGAATCTGCACCTTGTACTTAAAAAAATTCATAACTTTTACAATAATAATACTAAAAGTTTGAAATAGTGTCTTCAGAAAAGTGAGAAAAATGTACTGTACAAACTTTAGAAAAAAATGTAAAAATGGACCAGAGTTGTAGCGAGTTAAACGCAAAAAATGTCATTTCTTTTTTTTATTTTTAGGGTAAAATTGCGATTTGACAATATTTCCCCATATAAAATTTAAAATTTAAATTTAAATTTAAATTTAAATTTAAAATTTAAATTTAAAATCAATTTCATTTTCGTTTTCAACATCTCAAATACATAATGTAAGATTAAAATTAGCCATTCACCACCCTTGGTCATTATCTAGAAAAATAAGTGTTATTTTTGGGGATTTCTAATGTCGATATTAAAAGTTGCACTATTTTTTTTTTCTATAAAACATTTTGATCAAAAACTTTCCAGAAAAATTTTTTGTACTCTATGTGATTAAAAAGCTAAATTTCAAATTTCGTCACACAACTTTTGAGATTAAACTTTGCAATGCACAAATCTGCACCTTTTACTTTAAAAAATTCATAACCTTTATCAGAATAAGACTGAAAGGTTTAAAGAGGTATCGTTGTCTTCATAAATGTTAGTAACTCTATCGTAAAAAATTTCAGAAAAAAATTTTAAAACGGAACAGAGTTGTAACGGGATAAACTCAAAAAAACGTGATATAATTTTTTTATTTTAGGGTAAAACTGCGAGTTTGACAATGTCCCCCCACATAAAACTTAAAATAAACCTCATTTTCGTTTTAAGTACCATCAAAAACATACAGTATGACTAAAATTGGCCATTAACCCCTCTGTGTTCAGTACCTGGTCATTTTGGGGGTACCTGGGGTAATAACACTTGTACATGAGTAATAGCTGAAAGTTTTTTTATGTTAGCATAAATGGTTCAGATGGTATAAAAAGGGTTTTTTTTAATTTAACACCCTGTAATTAAAAGATGGGCAATTGCCCTTAAATAAAACCTGTATCAAAAAAACAGCTACTTATTTGTGATTAATTGTCGCTGGGTTTCTTCTTGCTTCCCGTTACAATTAGGGAAAAATAATTTTTTTTAACATCTTTTTTAAAAACTTGTCCACTTTGGGGCGCCACCCTCGCTAAACGGTGGGTGATAGCCATATGCTGTCGCGGAATAAAAATTATAGGAAATATAGACCTCTTCATATTTCTATTAAGGAGTTTCTTGCAAAAACGTACGGAAGGGCTACGTTTCGCAAAAACCACAAACTACCCCCTTTAACCCTTAAACGCCCAAGGGTGGGTAAAAAATGTCCACCTAATGCGTATTCCCTTGTAACATATTTATTACGTGTTTAAAATTTTTCCAAAAATTATTTATTGTTAAAAACACAGCCTTTTATCGAATTTTAAATTGGTTCTACCGATATTTTTGAAAATAAAAGTAATATCTTGAGTTCAATATGGGTGGGCATAAAAAGTACACACTTGGTAAAACTTATTACTAAAGGTTTGTATTAAATTTCTCATTTATAATAATTATATATATATATATATATATATATATATATATATATATATATATATATTATGGTATAATTACAAAATCCACATAATTATCCGCCAATGAAGAGACTGAAAGGAAGAATGTGGAGAAAATCGACAAATCTGAATTACTGGCTTTTACTGGTATGTTAATTTTGATGTACATTGTAATTTTGTTGTAAGGTTTGTTAATTGTTCATATTAATATTTTAGAAGACACTGTGTTTATTAAGCGTAAGATTCTTAAGTTTAATCCATTTCCAACAACTCTTAATAAATATATTATAGCTATTTTCGAGGTGGACATTTTTTACCCACCCTTGGGCGTACATGGAACCTAAAAAAGGTTGGGCGTTTAAGGGTTAAAGGGATGAAAATGGGTGTTCCGGGGCGAAATATTTTAAGAAAATGTTAGTCTCATTAATAGCACCCCTTGATATACCAGAAAAAAATAAAACCGGACTTGTGTCGAGTTTGAGAAGTTCAACCTCTGTTTCCTACACTATATAACATGAAACGGTTTCGTTCTTCACAATAATTTATTTGTTTCATGTTTCACGTTTCATGTTTTATGTTTTACGTTTCTTTGATATGCGGTCTCTCTAAAAAGCAATAAAAGAGCTGTGCCGACAGCAGCGACCACGCCATCACTTTCCATTGTCGACTATACAAATTTTATTTTTGTTTCTTCGATTAGTATATCACATGAAACGGTTTCTTTTTTTACAATTTATTTGTTTCATGTTTCACGTTTCATGTTTCTTTGATGTGCGGCCTGGCCTGCCTAAAAGTGAAATCTATTAGCATCAGCTCGTGTCATATTAATTTTAAACTTTAAGAGGATCGGTACGTATTTTCGACTGCAATGCTATTCAAATGGGGATTAATTTTTTTCGAATCCTGAGAAAACTAATAAGTATTTTTGAAAAATTTAAACGCAGAATGAAAGATTACGTTATTAGCGAGGGCCGAAAGTCCCTGAGAACTTCTATAATGTTTATTTTAATAAGTTACAGGGGTGAAAAACTAAGAGAAAATTTAGTGTGATTTTTAATTTCAAATATATCATTCAAAATAAACTTTTTATTTATTCTAAGGGACTTTTGGCCCTCAGTAATAATTTAGTCTTTCATTCTGCGTTTAAATTTTTCAAAAATATGTATTGGTTTTTTCAGGATTCGAAAAAAATGAACACAATGCCGTGGTAATATTTTCCAAATATATCTTTGTCTTACAACGCACTCAGCCGAATATAATATTGTCAGCATATATTGTCAGTCAGACACTGACAATCAGTGACAATTTTAAATATTTGACATTGCATCGGGAATATGTTGAGTTATTGATTAAATATTATTGATATAATATAGTGTATTTGATAAATAATTGATTTAAGACGTGAACTTAATAAAAAGTTATTTATTGTGTATTATTTGTGGAAGATCCAGGCAGAGAATACATCAGGATAATATATTCTGTGATCCAAGTATTTTGTTGTTAAAGATGTTCAAAATTGTAAGCGTTCCATAACAATATATTATTAAAAAATCACTTTAACACTTTTCCTCTTTTCTCGATTGAGTATTAGTCTTTGTTGTACAAATAAATTATTACAATCACTGAATACGTAGTTAGTGAAAAAATAATTTGCAATTATAAAAATAACAGTTATCCAAGAACATTCAAAACCCATCTCTTTAAATTAATGATGACATTTTCAAGTAGAATGACATTCTAGTAATGTTTACATATCCATACCAGTGTGAATTTTACTACACGTAATTTGCCGTGTAAAGACAGAAAAAGTAGGGATACACGTAAAATATTTGGTAATTTGACATTACTATGTAGCTAGTTTCAATTATTAACAAGCAATAATTGGACTTCGTAATTCCTAGGTTTTCACCAAATGTGACCGGTAGTGGATCTGCAAGTCGATATTTGAACAGTCCGTGTAACTTTTGATTTATATACGATTTCATTAATTTTCAGTCATGTTTGCCAAACTTCATAACTTATTAACCGAAAATGATATTAAAACCGGGACTAGATATTCGAGCTTGACTTTTTAATACGCGATGATTGATATAAGTATACTATTTACTATTCGTGCGACTATAATGTGGTACTTCCGGTTACACCTTTTTAACTGGAAGTGATATAAAAACCGGAAGTATATATTTATTCTTGTCTTTCTAAGGCGCGTCGAATAATATGGTTGCAACTCTAAAACCGGAAGTTCGAGGTCAAATTTCTGACATTTATTAACTCCTTTGGTTGCTAAGCTTTCATTCGACATCTGATTTGTCATTTTATATGTTTTAATAACGGAAGAGTTGTGTTTACAAAGTCCCTAGTACAGACGAACGTGGATAATTCAACGTTTTCACATTTTTTTTTTCAAAATATGTGAAACAGTATGTTTTTACTGAAGATGGTCTAATACGGTCGTAAACTTTTCATCCGGTTAGATATTTGCAATTTTATAAACATTTTAAAATCAGCCTTTAGGTTAATAGCCCAATAAATGACCGTTTTGGAGTGTAATTTCCAGGGGCAACTCCGAATTGCATGAAAATTTGGATTTAGGTTCTACTTACCCTCCACTTCAAAGTTGAATTTGTGCCGTTGGTTGCTTTTACTTGGGGGGTGACATTTACCCCTTCTCGGGGGGTGAAAAACGCGTGTTTAAAATAAGGCCGGAAATGGATAAATTGACTTACTTTAAGCAGCTTTTGTTCTATAAAGTTTTTTACGTAAGTCAATACTTTTCGAGTTATTCGCGATTTAAAATGTTGATTTTTCGACAGAAAAACTACGTTTTCAGACCGTTTTTCCCAAATAACTCAAAAAGTAAATATTTAATCGAAAAAAATATTTTTAGCAAAAGTGTAGCCTATAAGAAAACGAGAAAAACGGTGTAGTAGTAAAGTCTACAAATTAAGTAGAAGCAAAGTTGTAGCTCATGAATAATACGTTCTTATTCGTCTAATTCCAAATCGAATTATTCAACGCGAAATCACCAAAGAAAGAAGCGTTTTTCGGGAAAACCTTATTAACATTTTTAAAGTAACGAAAAAAAGCTTATTATTTGTTTTTTACAAAAGTTTACAGCATCAAAAATAAACGAGTTACACTGAAAAAAACAGTTGGCCCCTTTTTGGAAAAATAAATCGTGAAAACCTCCCTCTATTTAGCCCCCTAAATGAAATTAATCGTTTGGCTTTACCATCTGTTTTAACTGTATGTGTATTGTTTATATGATCTGTAAGTTTGATTGGTTTGAAGTGCTTTTTTTTGAAAACATTTGGTTTTATATTAAAAAAAAAAATTTCTAAAAATTTTTAAAAAATTTCATTTTTTCAAAATAACTTAAGAAGTATTAGCGATAAAAAAAATCTTAAAGAGTAAAAAAATGTAGGTTTTGCTATTATAAATATGCTAGTTTCATTTTGTTTCTCCGCAAGACAAAAATTTGTTAAGATATGGCTGTTAAAAATTTGCATACACTCGTGATTAGTGACCCATTCAAGCTTTCTCAATTATAACCCTTTCAAATAGATAGGTAAGTAAATTGTTTGTAAAGCGGTAGCGATTAATTTCATTTGGGGAGCTAAACACGGCGAGATTTTCATGATTTTTTACAAAAAAAAAGATGGCCAACTTTATTTTGAGCGTAACTCGCTTATTTTTAATGGTAAAACTTTTGTTAACAATTAAAACAAAGCTTTAATAAACACTTTAAAAAAGTTTAAATGGGGTTTTCCCGAAAAGTGCTTAATTTTTCGGTGATTTCACCTTGAAATATTCGATTTGGAATTAGACGAATAAGAACGAATTTTTCATGAGGTACAACTTTAATTTTATTTAATTCATAGACTTTACTGTTACACCATTTTTTTTGGTTTTTTATAAGCTACACTTTTGCTAAGGATATTTTTTTCGATAAAATATTTACTTTTTAGTTATTTGCGAAAAACCGTCTGAAAACGTAGTTTTTTTGTCGAAAAATCAACATTTTCAATGGAAAATAACTCGAAAAGTATTGACTTGCGTAAAAAACTCTATAGAACAAAAGTTGCTTAAAATCAGTCAATTTATCCATTTCCGGTCTTATCTTGAATGTATGTTTTTTCACCCCCGAGAAGGGGTGACTGTCACCCAGTGGCGGCCCGGGAGGTAGTGCCATAGAGCCATGGCACTACCTTGCTAACTATGCAGAAACCTATTTTTTATCTTAAAAACATCTTAATGCCTGTTAATTCTTTTTTGTGATTATTTCTGTGTAGCGCAATGCACATCTAACCACCGACTCTGGCCACCCACAGCTGACCGGATAAGAGATGAAGATAATGAAAATCCCGGTGTCGAAAGGTATAGTGGCACGTCAGAAAAGAGAAAGATTGTATGAGCATCCTATGTAAGTGACAGAGATAGAAGCGGTATTGCACTTTTAATATACGTTTAAATTGGACTCTCCGTGCCAGGCTCGAAATCTCGAAAAGTAGATCTTGTTTGATACAATGTTTTAGATATATTTCTATATTATTGTAGATACAATGTTTTAGATATATTTCTAGTTTCTTTACGCGTTCGCTTGACGCTATTGTGTTTATTATCTAGTACTGTATTGTATATTTGTGTTTATACTCTACTATATTTTTTAATTTGTAATTATTAGTGTGTCGTGGTCGTGGGTGTCGTAGGTATATAAATAATAGTTTGATTATTTTCTACGTTTAATTTATTTATTGACAATGAATCAAATTATTATATTAAAAAACTCTTTTGGTGGTTTTCCGTTAGAAAAAAAAACTTCAAAATAAAGAACTCGGTCGTCATTTACCCGATTAAAAAATTGAAAATCAAAGTGGAAATGGACAAAAACTTCGCTGTCGTAAGTTTAATAAAACTATTTATGATAAAAATAGCTGGTTGTGTGGTTGTGAACAAACTAATAAACTGTTCTGTTTTTTATGCGTTGTGTTTGGAGGTGACGAGATATGCGATGCAGTTTGTTGCGAATAAAAACAAGGTTTACCTTCTCCGGACATTTAGTTGGTTCTCATTTATTTATGTCAGAGTTTTCTGCTTATAAGGATAATTTCCTCGAATCATTTCTTAATTAAACATGCACACAATTTTTATTTTTAAACAAAACTCATCTTAAAACTTAATTACAAGTATTGTATCAGCGAGACGAATTAAGTACTACCTCTGGGGCTGTTCCGTTGTCAGTTTTATTAAATGATGAAGGATTAAAATGTACATTTGAAGAAACTGTTAAACTTTTAAGTATATTAATAATCATTCCCATGTCAACATCTGAAGCAGAACGTTGTTTTTCAATGCTAAAACGAATTAAGACATTCCTCAGAAATACCATGAAGCAAGAACGACTAAGTGCTTTAGGTATGCTGTTTGCAGAAAAAAATTTTGTAAATGGCATTGACAATTTTAATAATAAAGTCATTGAAAACTTTGCCACAAAAAAAAAGAAAGATGATGGACTTCACATATCGTAAACTTTAACAGTGATATTAAATAACTTTGTGCGTGTGTGTAAATAATAGAATAGTGTTAGTTTTATAATTTTCTAAATAGGCTCTAGAGACCAAATCGTAACAACAAACTTCAAGTACATCAGCAGTGGTAGGAAGAATGAAAGATTGACAGCATAGGATTAAAGGACGTGGTGGTCGGATGAGTGCGAGAGACGGAAGCTGATGCGTGATGACGAGCGACTGAGAATCGGGCAAAAGAAGGACATCGGGGAGAAATCATGCCCTAACGGGCGATTCCACCTTGATGCCCTAGTATGAGAGGGGTGGGGTTTAGCTGGTCCCGGCCACATCGGAGTTACGGAGGGCAGGGAGGTCCGATTTAGGGCTAAACTGGTCGACGTGACACTGATGAGGTTTCAGCTCAGGAACCCAGCACTGTTGGAAATGTTTACTTCCGACGTCTGTTTGCAGATTCCCCACCTAGTGATGAAAAAAAGTACATCAGCAGTAAATACTGGTGGTAAGTTGAGTTTTTTTTATTGTTAATTACTTAATTTACGGAACTGTTTTGATAAATTTTGGTCAATTTCTTGGCATCCCAAAAATAGTAATATAAGATAAAAATATCTGCACCTATTTTTTTTAATTTCTATTTTATATCCTTTTTGACAATATCGTGAAACCGTCACTAAAAATTAAGGCAGCTGCCCGGATTATGGCACTACCTTCCTAAAGTTATACGAGCCGTCACTGCTGTCACCCCCCAAGTAAAAGCAACCAACGGCACAATTTCAACTTTGAAGTGGAGGGTAAGTAGAACCTAAATCCAAGTTTTCATGCAATTCGGAGTTGCCCCTGAAAATTACACGGTATCGCCGAATTTCCCGTTCATTTACTGGGCTATAAGCCTTGACAGTTATTTAGGCTGATTTAAATAGAAGATGTTCCTTAGCATGGGTAGCATTTGGTCGATTACAAACAGTATTTAAATCAAACTTACCAATGGTAGCGGAGCCCAAGCGGGGATTTTTGCAGTTACTCAAGCGCGTCAGATTATCATATGGGGAGAAACCTTGTACCCTACAGATGTACCTCTGCCATATATTGGCTCTCAACACAGGGGAGTTCGTTAAGGAGGGTCCGAAAAAAAAATCTATCCTAAGAAAAACCCGAAACTGTCAGATTAAGGTAATAGGTATGAAAAATATCCCGCGTATGAAAAAAAAGTTGATTAATAGCAAGCTGAAAATTTGTTAATAGCTTAAGGGTGTCTAGTCGGATAAACTTTGATATATGGGAACACTAAAACAGTGGCAGTTTTAATTGTGGAACAGGTTAAAAATTTGGAACGGTCAGACCACGAAAACGGCACATTTATTTTGTCCGACAGAACAGACTTAAACTCTCCGAACAGAGATTAAACTCTCATGCAAAAATCAGACTGCTATTTATCACCTGTCAGAATTCCTGTCATTTGACATATTCTACATGTTCCACTCATTAAAACGCCCATTTGGTGATAAATAGCAGTCTGATTTTTCCATGAGAGTTTAATCTCTGTTCGGAGAGTTTAAGTCTGTTCTGTCGCACAAAATACATGTGCCGTTTTCGTGGTCTGACCATTCCAAATTTTTAGCTGTTCCACAATTAAAACTTCCCCTGTTCCAGTGTTCCCATATATCAAAGTTTGTCCGACTAGAAACCCTTAAGCTATTAACAAATTTTCTGTTATAACCATGTATTTTGTTTTTTTTTTGAGGAAATTAACATGTTAAGAAGTTGTTTACTTTATTCTAAAGAAGGGTACGGACATACCGAAGATACATGGATGTGCGCGGTAGAGGTCGCGGTCGTGGCCGCTACATCGATGTCAAAAGAAACCTTCATTCTCTTATAAGATCGCACATACCAAGGATGTTTCACCCATTCACCCTCGCGGCCTATAATAGCGGTTTTCAGTGATGTCGATGCCAGAACAAAATATGTAGTTTGTTTTACATTGCGATCGAGCTGTTGATCGCGTGGTTAATTACAGGTTTCTTGGTGGTTTTCAAACCACGTGACATTGCTTAAGTGGTGTTTCTTAAGTTCTTTAAATGTGTGATGTTCATTTGATCCATTAGTTAAAGAATTATATTAAAATAACTCAACCGTGTACTTCGTCGAACGCTAGTATACAGCCAATGTTTGTGAGAAGGGTGGCTTTAGCGTTATAAATAAAAAATTATAGAAACTGTAGATTGAATTTTACAAAAAATTTTATATAAAGTTTTTTGTGTAAAATTTTCTGAATTTTTCAATGGTCAAGTTAGTTTTTCTCTAAGATCTATATTTTCGTAGTTACTTAAAAAAAATAATTTTGCAGTTCATTTGTTTAATAAAAAATGAAGCACCCACTTCTGGAGTAGGACTTTTTGATATGTTGTTTATTAAACATTTCTTAATCAAATTACAGAAAGTTCTATTTTGTTTGATTTTTTCCGAAGTCAAAATCGCAATTGACTCTCCTATTAAACTTATTTTGTGATCATCACGTTACATATTTCCAATTTTTATATAATTATTACAAAAAGAGTTGAATGTCCTTGGAAAAAGTGCCTGGCGGTGGTTGAGCTTCAGGAAGTAAATTTTTATGTAAATTTTTAAGTAAATTTAAAAAAATAGGACTTAACATTATTATATCTGACTATAATCGCGTCTTATTTGAATAGCAACGCGAGCTATTAGCCCTTAATGGATATACAACCACGTTGTCGCGGGCCAAAATTAGCATCCGACCCAAGATTCTACCTACAGTGTACGAAGACACAAGGTTCGCGTTGATGAATGTGGACCCGTATTCTTAGTGAAAATTATTGTGTACACGGAATAATTTCCTGAGGAAGGGCCAGACGAGCCCCATGAGAAACTCTGCTCTGGTAATAATAAAGCATGATTATTCGTGGAAAATTCGTTGATGTGGAAATTAAAGAGGACCCTTAAGTGCTAGGTGGATGATAAAGGGTATAGGGGCTTTGTTGTCTGATATTTGTTTATCCTTCCATTGACGTGTATTTTTTGTTTGTGAAGAAGGGTCCCTTAATTGAATAGCTTATTGCTTAAACATTAGAGAACGGGTTTTAAGGGTTATGAAAAGTAAAAACAGAGATAATATAATAAATGTACATTTATCTTAATTTACTTTACTCTGGGCTAATTAGCAAAATACAGAGAAAAGTTATTTACCAGCAATTTTATTGCTGGAATCGAATCTTATTATTGTATGTATTAATAATATAGATATGCAAAGTCCGCAGATAGTGTGCTACTTTTTTTATAAACAAAATGGCGCCCGAAAATCGTGTTTTTTTCGATTTTTGCTCTATAACTCAAAAGATTTTAACTTTAGACCAAAAACACTCAAATAAAAATTCACCGCAATTAAATTCTGCATAGCGACGTATTTTTTCCGATTTACTTCGACGAAAACTTTCCCCGGAAAAAGCGGGTTTTTCCAACAAAATCTTTAATTTTCAACTAAACTTTTAGATAAGTAGTTGTTAATCAATAATTAAATAACTTGGTAACGTAAAAGCCCTTTCAGTATATTATAATTCCAGGAGTCTATGGAAATTGAATTAACAGTTTAGCAACAATTAAAATGTTAATTAAAAATTTACGGTCGCTATAATAACGACAATAATTATGACGCATAAGAATAACTATGATTTTTTCATAAAAAGACACTATACCTATCTAATGTACTTTACAGAATTGAAATTGGACTATTTAAGCGGCCTCAGGAATATTTTAAAATTATAAACAATTTTTTGGTTTATAAACAAATAGAGTATCTCGGGAAATATTAAACTAAATGAAATTGTGAAACCGATATTCAAAAGTCAGTGGCAGGACGCTTCTTTTAAAAGAAAAAACGTTTAATTATGACGAGTGGTTCCTGAGATACAACCGGTCAAAGTTGACCGGAATTTACGGCAAAGGTATAAACAATAGGATCATAATTTTCAAACCATCACCTTTTTATTTTTGTCCTCTTTTCCACACCAATTTTCATATCTTTAAAATCCTCATAACATATACTATTATAATAAAAACTATCGATAATACGTGTGAAAATTGCCAAAAATAGCAAAATTTCAATCAAAAATTAGGTTGAAGAAAATGTAACCCTCAAAGTTCAAAATCGGTATACGTTAACAAAATGCATTTTCTCGGCTTCCCATGGAGAAATTTCCTTCATTCTTTTTTTGTTCCCTAATAACTCGAGTAGAGCCATCGAACTAACGCATTATTAAATGTCAAACTTGCTTTTGTTTTGTTATAATAGATTAATTTATTTATAAGAACAGAAAATTACAGATTTTCTCCAGTTGTAGGCTTTTTTTAGATAAACTTACTACAAGTGTACCTTTTAAAGTTAGAAACATAAATATTCTCATTTGAAAGCTGTATAATTATTTAAACAATAATTTTTATTTAAACAAATTAAAATATTGTGGTATAATAAATAAATTAATTTATTATAACAAAAGAAAAGCAAGTTTGACATTTAATAATACGTTAGTTCGATGGCTCTACTCGAGTTACTTGGGAACAAAAAAAGAATGAAGGAAATTGCTCCATGGGAAGCCGAGAAAATGTACTTTTTTTAACGTATACCGATTTTGAACTTTGAGGGTTACATTTTCTCCAACCTAATTTTTTTTTGGAATTTTGCTATTTTTGGCAATTTTCACACGTATTATCGATAGTTTTTATTATAATAATATATGTTATGAGGATTTTAAAGATATGAAAATTGGTTTGGAGAAAGAGGACAAAATAAAAAGGTGATGGTTTGAAAATTATGATTCTATTGTTTATCTCTTTGCCGTAAATTTCGGTCAACTTTGACCGGTTGTATCTCAGGAACTACTCGTCATAATTAAACGTTTTTTCTTTTAGATGAAGTGTCCTGCCGCTGTATTTCGAATACCGTTTTCACAATTTAATTTAGTTAATATTTCCCGAGATATTCTATTTGTTTATAAGTCAAAAAATTGTTTATAATTTTATAATATTCCTGAAGCCGCTTAAATAGTCCAATTTCAATTCTGTAAAGTACATTAGATAGGTATAGTGTCTTTTTATGAAAAAATTATAGTTGTTCTTATGCATCGTAATTATTGTCATTATTATAGCGACCGTAAATTTGTAATTAACATTTCAATTGTTGCTAAACTGTTCATTCAATTTCCATGGGCTTCTGGAATTATAATACATACGGAAAGGGCTTTTACGTTACCGAGTTATTTAATTATTGATTAACAACTACTTATCTAAAAGTTTAGTTGAAAATTAAAGATTTTGTTGGAAAAACCCGCTTTTTCCGGGGAAAGTTTTCGTCGAAGGAAACCGGAAAAAACACGTCTCTATGCAGAATTTAATTGCGGTGAATTTTTATTTGAGTGTTTTTGGTCTAAAGTTAAAATCTTTGGAGTTATAGAGCAAAAATTGAAAAAAAAACACGATTTTCGGGCGCCATTTTATTTATAAAAAAAGTAGCACACTATCTGCGGACTTTGCATATCTATATTATTAATATATACAATCATAAGATTCGATTCCAGCAATAAAATTGCTGGTAAATAACTTTTCCCAAAAATGGCCTATTCTCCGATAATCAGCCCAGACTACTTGCCTTATTTATATACATCAGAAAAGTCATCGGGATGTTTTTATAACATAATAAAATTAATAAAATTAAATTCATGTGGTGGTTTCATTTCAATTTAATTTGTACAGTTGCTCATTCTGTACCGCTTTGTGAGTAAAACAAAAGGGCAAACGTGATAACGAATATTTAATAACGTTTTTAACAGGAGAGGAAAAAACTATGCTTTGTATGCTGCAGTAAATATTGTCGTAGTTTCGATTTTGTTCGTGCTAAAATGTTTATTTGCATACTATTATATTGCTTGTATTTAACTTTGGATGAGATCAATAGGGTTGTAGGCCTTCTTCGAGGTGACAAGCGGGAAACTAAGGTACATGGGAGTCTTCCAAAAGGGTATAAGTCGATTGTAGTGGCGTTTTTGTGACACTGAAAGTTTAGCCGACCGCTATCCAGGAAGTGAGTGCGCTACAACTGCAGGTTAATATTGATTTCTCCATGAAGCCAATCTTTAAAGTCGAAGGCCATTGAGATGTCCATCTATCTCAAGAGGCAAACGCGCTGCGAAATTAGAGTGGTGTCCGGAATATAAAAACTGTGATGAAAATGACTAGTTTTATTATAATAAATATATATTAAAAAGATAAAATATATATTTATTGCACTTAAATGCTTTCTGGTTATTGCTGATATTTCAGTAAATTTTTTAATATATTAAATACTATTAATCACTACAAATCGATTATGTATTATTTATCCAAGACAACTGAACCAGAAATTACGTCTCTTTCTAAAAATATTCCTAGAATTTTTCGATGTGTCTACGAGTGTAGGTACGTACTTCATATTATGTAGAGCTTTAAAACAGGACATTTAGGCCCAGAGTACTTCATATTATCGTATATATTACCAGAATAAAAAACCGCTAAACGCCGTAAAAATGAGTGGCGCATACAATATTCCAGCTACAAAAGATCTGATATGAATATTACGTGGCGCGAAAATGTGTTTTCATTTTGATGCAAAACAAAATTCTAGTTTTATTTTAAAAGATTTTTCCATAATATTTGCTAAATTTGAAGTAAACGCGCCACAAAAGAGTAACTGATATACTTTGAATTTTGAAACTCTTTTGTGGCGCGTTTACTTCAAATTTAGCAAATATTATGGAAAAATCTTTTTCCACCTACCTCTACCGAAAGCATACTTTTCCGGACCTGATTGTAGGGAGCAAAGTTGTACTTTTCCTCCCTAGGGAGAAAAATATTTTTCCTCCCTAGGGAGGAAAAGTAAAAGTGACGTCATGGTATTTCATTCATGAAATATAACTTATTGACGCCCTGTACAATATCTATTTTCTATTACGTAAGTATCTATACATTTTAACGTTTATTTAAAAACACTCTGTATTTTGCAGAATGGTAAAAAACAGTAAATTGGTATTCTGATTTAACAATGTTTACATTAATAATTTGACTTATATTTGACAGTTGACAGTTATATTGTACGTACTTGTTAGTTTTAGTTCTAATAAATTTTGTTGGTTAGTTACATAAATAAATTAAGTAAAAATGAAAAAATTACTTGTTATTTGAGGAAGGTGGAAAAACCATATGTATAACATGGGAGTAAAGTGCCTTTTCCTCCCTTGAATGATTACTGCCCTCCGCTACGCGTCGGGCAGTAAACTTCATTCTCGGGAGGAAAAGTAGCACAAGTTTTATATTTTACTTTGTAACAATTTTTGTGATCAAACATCATACTCATCTTAAGTCTTATTTGATTGGCGAATTCGATAAGTTTAAGACCATTTATATTGGATATTTCATCTCCTAAAATTACCAATAACCAGCTTAAAAATACTTTGAAAATACTTTGTTTACCCTCTTTGTTTACACTCTTGCATCAAAATCGTCTTTCTTCTTCTTCTTCTTCTTCTTTTTCTTCTTCTTCTTCTTCTTCGATTTCGACTTCAATTTCTAATTCGCTAGCATGACTTTATTGATAGCAGCTAATTAAAATCACTACAATTTTCATGTCACAGTTCTGTATTTTATTATATACTTCTGCTAGTTTTTCGTTACACTGTGCTTTTACTTTAATCTCCTTATCTTTAGTGTATGCATGTGGATTGGTGATAATAATAATAACATTTATGTACCTTGCTAGTAGCCTTATTTTGCATAGTGTATCAGAACTTACCTTCCCTTTGGCTTTGAACCAAATTTTATAAAATTAAAATACTGTTTTTTGCGCCAATCTAATATTTCTTAGTTATGGTAAAACTTTTAACCACATCTGTGTTACATCTCGGAATAATTCTAATTCCTAGTGGTTAGTAAATGTTAAACTTCAGGGGAACTAATATTATGCAAATATTGTAAATTCGGTATTTTGGTACTTACTTTACTTTATCGTGTCCGGACATGTCATTCATATAATTTTGGGCACAGTATCGGGCTACGTCGCGTCGGTTCCATCCGCCGCTAATATGTTACAAATGTTATACCTATTTCTGAAAGAATAATAATAATCCAACTGAATACTAGCCCCGTCAAATTGAATATATTACAAGTGTATGCCCCCACGAGCGATAAACCAGAAGAAATCTAGAGCAATTTTGCACCGCATGTTTCATTGATTACCATAAAGCGTTCGATACAGTAAAGCACGACAAGCTGATGGAGATATTAACCAATATTGGAATTAACACCTGTGATTTAAGGATTATCAGCAATCTGTACTGGAATCAAACATCCTCTATCCAGAGAGAGGCAGGAGAATCCGACAATATCAAAATCAAACGTGGGATCCGTCAGGGATGTATACTGTCCCCACTGCTGTTTAACATCTACTCTGAGGAAATCTTTCAAGCAGCAGTGGATGATGTTTAAGCCGGAATTCGAATTAACGGAGAATGTATCAATAACACAAGATACGCAGATGACACTGTGATATTCGCTGACAGTTCTGAAGCCCTACAGGAGTTAATGAACAGAATCGCAGAAGTCAGTCAGAGATACGGATTTTCACTAAACACTAAGAAAACAAAATGTATGATTATCTCTAAGAACAAACAGCAATTTGGACGAATCAGTGTGAATGGTCAACAAATAGAAAGAGTAAAAACATATACCTACCTTGGTACCCACCTTGGTACCTTGTTATGGAAGCTACCCACGCCTAAAAATTTGGGCACGGTACTTAAAGAAGAAGACCTTGGTACGAACGTCAATGAAAATTGGGACAATTCTATAAAAATCAAATGTAGGATAGAGAAAGCAAGATCTGCATTTCAAAAAATGGCAAAGTTGTTCAAATGTCATGATTTGTCGATACCCATAAAAGTCAGATTACTACGATGTTATATCTTGTCTATACTGTTGTGCGGAGTTGAGTCGTGGACTCTCACAGACGCCACCTTCAAGAAAATTGAGGCTTTTGAGATGTGGATTTATCGTCGAATCCTGAAGATATCTTATACCGACCACATTACTAATGAGGGTGTTTTGCTGAGAATGCAAAAAGAAAAAGAGCTGTTAATCAAAATAAAAACAGCCAAAATCGAATACCTCGGTCACATCATGAGGAACAGTGAAAGATATGGACTGCTGCAACTGGTCTTACAGGGAAAAGTAGAGGGAAAGCGAGGACCAGGAAGGCAAAGGATTTCGTGGCTGAAAAATCTACGTACGTGGTTCAACACGACCACTAAAAATCTTTTCAGAGCAGCAGTGTGCAAAGTACAGATTGCCATGATGGTCGCCAACATCCGAAACGGATAGGCACTACAAGAAGAAGAAGAAGATTCAACTTGGGGAGGATAAAATATTCGGGCGGTTCATCCTTTAATATTCCAATGAAGCTTTTCCTGGATTTTAGTCGCTTTCGTGGTGTTCGAGCTGTGTATAGGGCATGCCGCTCGTCTGCGATCTGTTTAGTTTTCTCTATGTGCTCTGCAACATCTCTGTGTTTTGGGGGTGTTGCAAAACCCGCTGCTATATATAGATTTGAGAGTGGCGTTGGATTCATGCACCCCGTTACTATCCTGCATGTCTTATTTAGCGTAGTATCAACTTCAGCAGTTGAAAAACACAATACCTGTGCCGTTGTTCTTAAGACGCTAGGGCATGCACTCCATTTACTTCCCGTTAGCTTTCTGAGTATGCTCTTCCTAGTTGTTACTTTCCCTCTTGTTTTTATGCAATGTTGTATGTAGGTGGTGGACCGATCCAGAGTTACTCCAAGATATAAAGGTTGGTCTGTGTGTTTTCATGTATTACCAAACCACGCAATTTAGAGTTGTCCAAAGAACTGGATCTCAGGGAATTCTGCAAGTAGTACGCCGTCATTGTTTTAAGGCAGTTTAGAGTTTTTTCTCCTCTTCTTCAAAACTATTTCCTTGAGCACATATTGGAAGATTGTCAGCATAGAGGATGCGCTTGGTTTCAGTCGGCGTGGGTTGGTCGTTTGTACCTATTTATTGAAAATCATTTTTTGTGATAAAACACTTCCCTTTGTGAGCCCATTCTTTTGATCTCTCCACCTACTTATTTTACCCTCCAGCATGCCGAAAAAACATCTGTTTTTCGGTAAGGAATATATGACCTTACCTAGTTGGTGGTCATTGAGGGTGTCTTACAATATGTGGATCAATGTTTTGTGCCTTATTCTGTCATAGGATGCCATCAAATCTACGAAATCTACGAAAGCAGTATGTTGGTGTTTTGTTGAACCTAAATTGTATTAGAGTATGAAGAGTTTTTACGCAGATCTTGATAAGTCTGACTTCACTTGTAATGAATATTTGCTAAGTTATCCCATACAAAGGGGGAGTACCTGATAAAACTAATTATTACATAATCTCCTTAAGATATGGTTTTTGTCAAGTTGTAAGAAGAATCGAGTAGCACCTAAATCTATTTCTTTGTTTACGAATATTAACACTAAAACCTCATTCAACACCATTAAGAAAGCCAAAGACATCTGGTTACGGGAGGAAATTAAATCTTTATATTCAACTTTAAATACTTGTAATATTAATTTAAAGTTTCTTTATTTTCGTTTAAATGAAGTTCTTACACAGCTTGAATTTCTTGTCTTGGATTGGGGATGAAGTGGAGGATTGGACACATTAGGGATGAAGTGGAGGATTTTGGTAAGTGCAAATTTGATAGTCTTAAAAGTAAACTTCACAATCTTATTAAATTCAAAAATAGTAATAATTTTGCCCAGAACATCTCAGGTCACAACAATAACGGTATCCTTGAAGACCAAGGCACTACTACTCTTTCAGATTTTAAATTTCATCCAAGAGTCTTAAATCTCAAATCCTATAACTTTGATCATAATATTACTGAAATTTTGAACTTAGGTCTAAACTTCAATCTTCATTCTAATAATTTTAACAATGATCTTAAACTCTTAGCGATTGATTCAGACAACATCATTGAGAACTTAAATTATAGTTTAAGCAATACTCAAGCTCCTTACTTTTCCAACCAAAAAGATGTTATTAGAGCTGACATTTCATCAACATTAAATAACATCCATCGTTCTCATAACTATAATCCATCCTCTTCCATTCATAAAAAACAATATAAATACTTTAAAGAGTTAAAAAAGATTTGTGAAAGTGAGAGTTTGACTATAACTAAAGCTGACAAGGGTAATTGTATAGTAATACTCAACAAACCAGATTATATTTCTAAAGTTAACTCTTTTTTGGAATCAGATTCTTCTTTTCAGTCAATTAACCAAGTTCCTACTATTAAATTTCACTCATATTTAAGGAATTCTCTAAAACTGTATAAGTCATGCCTTCAATCCTTAGACAGTTCACCTTTGCGCTTAACTACTACGAATCCTACCACCCCACTCCTTAGAGGTTTGCCCAAAATACATAAACCAAACATTCCTATCCGGCCTGTTGTTAACTTTTCAAACTCACCTTGTAGCAAATTAGCTTCCTTTTTAAATTCCAACTTGAAAAAGCTAACTAATTTTACTAACCCTTATTCAATACTGAATTCAGTAGATCTTGCTAATAAAATAAGAACACTAAGGTTCCAGATAACGGCATCTTACTTTCGCTGGACGTTACCAATTTATTTCCTAGTATTCCACCTTTTGAATGTATAGAATTAGTCAGAACTTTACTCTTCTCAAACAGTGTTCCAACACACAATACTTTGGATATTTGTTCACTTGTAAGTTTGTGTTTAGAGCAAAATTTCTTCAAGTTTAATGATAGCTTTTTCATTCAAAATACAGGCTTATCCATGGGCCATCTGTCCCCTCTTTTGGCAGAGATTTTTATGAATAATCTAGAAACAGTTTTTCTACATAATTCTGATTTCAAAAATAATGTTGTCTTTTACTTTAGGTATGTTGATGATTGTCTTTTTCTTTGGGATGGTACTAAAGAAGAAGCTTTAAAATTTCTCAATTATCTTAATACCTTACATGACAGAATAAAGTTCACAATTGAGTTTGAAGAAGAGCTCTCACTTCCTTTCCTAGACCTTCTTATTACTAGGAACCCACCTAACAAAACCCTCACTTTTGAAGTTTACAGAAAACCAACAACCACTGATACTTTGATCAATTATCTTTCTAATTATCCATTCTCACACAAACTTGCCTTATTCAACTGCTTTTTTACTCGTGCCTTAAAACTACCTCTTTCTGACACAGCTTTCAATAAAGAAATTAATATAATTCGACAATTAGCAGTTAACAACAATTTTCCATTACAGTTAATTGATAAGCTCTTGCACAGACTTCATAATAAGCTGAATTTAACATATATACCCTACTATAACGACTAATACTACTTCATCATTTTATGGTTCATTACATTTTCTAGGTCCTCACTCCTATCAAGTTCAAAAAAATTTCAAAAAATATGACATCCCTATTGCTTTCAAAACTAATCATAACCTTAGTTCCATAGTTACTTCTAAAGATTCAGTTCCACCTTTTCACAAATCAGGAGTATACAAACTTTGCTGTTCTTCTTGTAATTCCGTTTATATTGGACATAGTGGGAGACGTCTAGACACCCATTTTGCAGAACATTTGAAATTTATTGAAAAATATAAAGACACGGATATCGTTAACACTAATTCTGCCTTTGCTAATCACATTCTAACTACTAATCATAATTTTTCTACCTCTGACTTTCAAATAGTTCATTCTTGTAATAAAGGCAATATATTAAACATACTAGAAGCTTTTGAAATACATGAAGCTACCAATAACACATCTTTAAATGTTCTTAACGAACAACTCCTACCTACTGAACCTTACATTTGTCTTAATTTAACGTTCAGTCACCAAGATATTTGATCTTACCCATATTCTCAGTTAATATTCTCTCATTCTTGATTTTAACATAATCTGTGTCTTTTCTCTTTTCAATAAACAGACTCACAGGATGCTTCCTCCCATAGAACATTTTTTCATAAAATCTCTTACACTAATCACCTATTCATAATACACACATCTAGGTATATCCTCTCATTGATCCCATTCTTCACCTCTTCCTTCCAGCCAGGTAAATCCTTCCTTTTATTTCAGTATACTTTAAAGATCGTTCGTGGCGTTGTCTGAGAGTTTTTTTCACTTTTTCAACTTGCCTTCTGAGTGTACTGGGTGTTATTACGGTTTTTTAAACCATTTTACCTCAACAGATATTGTAATATATAATATTTAATTTACTTTTCATCCCTGACTGTGATACCTAATTCGGAGTATTATCTTATTGTAATTTATTTGGTGCTACCGTAATATGTTTTGTCCTGATTGCAACTTTTTGTTAACTGGCCTACTTCTATCCAACCTTGCTTGGTCTCGTCCACCTCAGTAGTTACTTACATAAAGGTCATTGCTATTCAACATTATTTCAGACATTCTCTCGTCGTTTACATCTCTGTCACACTTTAAAAAAAGTCTCAGTTTCCTTTCCACTCAGTTCAATCCACTTAAATTAATTCTGACGTTTATCTTCTTCTTTTTCT
Source organism: Diabrotica virgifera virgifera (assembly GCF_917563875.1). NCBI lineage: Eukaryota > Metazoa > Arthropoda > Insecta > Coleoptera > Chrysomelidae > Diabrotica > Diabrotica virgifera. Next base: position 113,621,813 of record NC_065450.1, read on the forward strand.
TTTCTTAGTTCGAACGGTCTCCTAGTTACAAAGTTTACCATCATTAATGACACTTCATTGTTGAGTACTCTATGTCATCATTGACAGTAATTTGACTTTTCACCGGAAGGTCTTTACAGCTGACCGGCTCACATGATGGTTCCTCTACATGCTGAAGTTCTTCAAGATTTTACTATACAATAAGAACAAAATGCTATAAATAGCTACATACTAATGATGAAGTGTGTACATCTCTATACTATATAATGTAAACTAGCTGATTCTTCCTCCTTCCTGTTTTCTGGTAAGTTCCTTAACTGAGGTGGGCGTTGTCACCACTTGCTTTTTCTTATGTGTAATGTTGGATACTTTTACATTGTAGGTCAGTCCGTTGTTTTCTATGTCCTGTATTTAAGCTGATGATGGCTTGTAAAAGCCGAAACGCGTCCTTTTATGTTTTTTAAGAATAATAAATAACCTTGTGGTACCTCTTCGAGTTTTTTTGTAACTGGTTACCTCGAGACCACATTTGAGTAATATGGATACTTCTCTTCATGTTAATTATTACATAGTTAGTTTTCCTTATTTTGGTCTACAATTTAACCTAATATCTCTATTTTGGTTTATATTTATGACAAATATACGAGCTGTATAATACTATATACGAGCTGTAGTCATTTTTTCTAGTCGTTGAAATAAATGTTGTATTTTATTGCGTTGTTTAGTTATTTCCTTCACCGTACGTATAACAACAAAATATTGTTACTCGACGACAGCCTTGTAATACAATAATTAAAACCAGCGTTACAAAATATTATTTTATACTATCGCTAACATAAATCTAATATTCTCTCGCCCTTTAGAATTTACCTTTAAATGTATGTATATGTCCTACTAAAATATTTATGTTTTTATGAGGTACTGTAATAAAATATACATAAATATTAAATTATGTACTCCGTGTGTTTATTCCTTAAAATAATAAATAATACGCTTCAGCTAGAGAACTTTAAGATCTTTTATTCATAACTAACAGAGGGTAAACCCGGTTTAAAGTTAACACAACATGGGATAATATTTAGTAGGGGTTAAGGAAAAGTGAAACAAATTTAACTAGCAACGTCTATAAATTATTAACTCGAGATCCAGTGGACAATATACCTTATATATTACCCTCTAGGTGTTTATGTTTGCTTAACTACCATCCTTATATTAAAAGTTGTACAATTCATTTGCTACTATAATTTATTGAGAACTAAGAATAAGTAAATAATTGCTATGATATATGAGTTTTACTATAATAATAATTAGCGCATCGAGCCCATGGCTTGTTTGAACATTCTCCTCCATCCGTTCTTGTCCATTGATTTCATCCCCCAATGTGTGACTTTGATTCTTTTTAGATCATCTTCTACATCCATTTTCCACCCTGTTTTGGGTCGATCTCTTCTCTGACGTTTTCCAATAATTGTAATTGACAGTAGCACAGTATAAAGAACCACTGTCCGAAAAATTGGAAGTAAAATATATAGTCGCGCATGGCGACTGCGCAATGTTTTTAGTCGCTTTTGCCCCACTCTCGCATTGCTAGTCGCATAGAAACTGTAGTATCCTCCTCTATTTATAGTAGTTGTTATGTAGTGTTATATATAGTTATGTATCCTCAAAAACCCGACGTTTAGGTAGGATTTTTTCCGCCCAGAATTTTCGTAAATTCCAAAATTTATGCTTAACTTCTGAGTGGCAATTTCCTTCTATAGACGTGGACTATAATTTCAGTGTTTTTCTAGATAAGCTTCTCCACATCTTCAATAAGGCATTTCCTTTAATTCCTATTAAGCCAAAACATCGGAAACCTTGGGTTACGAAAGGTATTCGCATATCAGCTAAGAATATGCGTTCACTACTATACATCAAGAAATTTACTACCAATGTTGCTGTCACTGAATATATCATGAAGTACAGGACAACATATCTAAAACTTGTCAGGTCAGCTAAAAAAGCCTATTATCAAAATCGTCTGGGAAGCTCTAAAAGTGTTGCAAAAGAAACTTGGTCTATAATAAACGATCTTCGAAATAAAACTCACACAGCTCAATCATTTTCCCTTCCAAATCCTGAAAGTCTAAACGACTACTTCGTTAATGTGAGTAAAAATATAACATCAACAATTTTGCCGCAACAAGATCCCATTTCCTATCTTCCTAATTCAAGACAGGTCTCGAATTCATTCTTTTTACGACCAGTCGATAACTCTGAACTTATCCAAACAATCAATTGTATCAAAAGCAAATCATCCTGTAGTACTGATGGACTATCTATAAAAATTTTCTCTAATCTCACAGAAAATGTGTTGGAAATCCTCCTCTCACTAATTAATGATTCCTTCGAAAAAGGTAAATTTCCAGAGTGCCTAAAGACAGCCATTATTATTCCTCTTCATAAGGGTGGCAAAAAATCTGATGCCTGCAACTATAGACCTATTGCCTTACTACCGGTACTCTCCAAAATTATTGAGAGACTCATTAAAACTCGACTTATGTCCTTTATCGTTGATAACAACATTTTATCACAAAATCAGTTCGGCTTTTTAACAAATAAATGTACCACTGATGCCATGTTTTCTGTACTACATGAGGTTTACCAAGCACTAAACAATAATCTTTATACTGCCACTGTTTTCGGCGACTATGCCAAAGCTTTTGATTGTGTAAATCACGACATCTTGATTACAAAACTAAATTTCTATAGAATTCGAGGTATTTCTTTGAATTGGTTCCAATTCTACTTGAATAATCGGAAACAACTAGTTAGAGCAAATGATAATGACTCTAGTCTCAAAAACATCGTATGTGGAGTACCACAAGGTTCAGTATTGGGTCCTATACTGTTCCTTATCTTTATAAATGACATCACTCATTTAAAAATCAATGGGAAAATTTTTCTTTTTGCTGATGATACCAGTATCACTTGGAGCAACTCAACTATTGCATCTCTTCATGAAACTATAACTTCGGATCTACTGACGATAAAGACCTGGTCTGACTCTAATTTACTCTCTTTTAACGTAAATAAAACAGCAGCATTATCCTATAAAGGAGCTCTTCAACCTTTGCCACTTCATAACAGCCAGATCAGTACCGTTGATTCTGTAAAATTTCTTGGTATTTTTTTAGACAGCAACCTCAAATGGTCCCTTCATATCGATTCGTTAAGTAAGAAACTCGCCTCAGCTTGCTATGCAATACGATCTGTCTCAAGGGAACTCAATTTAGCATCTTCTAAAATAACATATTTTTCGTTGTTCGAGTCTCATCTTCGATATGGTCTTCCTTTTTGGGGTTCTAGTACAGCTGCTCAATTTGATGTCATTTTTAGATTGCAAAAGAGAGCAATAAGATATTTGTTTGGCCTCAGAAGATCTACACATTGCAGAAGTTATTTCAGAGATCATGAAATTTTAACACTTCCATCTTTATATATTCTAGAAACGGTTTGTTTAATTCGTAAACACCTTCATGTCTTTCCATCAAGGCCCAATCATCTTTACTCCACCAGAAATTCAATTTTTGATATTTATTTACCGATTCCATCTACTGAGTTAGTAAAGAAATCTATATTATATTCCGCAAAGAAACTGTACAATCATCTTCCGTTACAACTTAAATCTGCAACATCTTTTCCTAAGTTCCGTAAAATGACAAAAGCCTATCTATCCAAAAGACCATATTATTCAATAGAAGAATTTCTTAATGAATAACTAAGAAAATTGGGTTCCATGCGCAGTAGCATAAACTTGTCAGTTCCTTATGTTGTACTTATTTTATTTTATTTGTTGTATGTTCAATTTGCAATTTATATATATTTTGCAATAAATTGTTTTTGTCTTGGCTTTTATATCTTATACTGTACATTATTGACGATTTATCTAATTTTAGTAAATTGTAGTTGTTATTTGTTATTTATATTATGTTTTTCTTTTGACTGTATGTAAGCTTTGTCCATAAAATTGTAAAAATTTTCAGTGACAATAAAGCATATTTCTATTCTATTCTATGTCAGTTCATATTTTTATTAGTTGTCAAAATATATTTATCGAAATGTCCTACTTATTCAATCTGAAGATATAATAAATTGGCGACGGGGTAAATCATTGAATAACCAGACTTTTAAAATACATATTAAACATGGATCCAGATCAATTCAAACAATTTATGATGGTAAACCAGGAAATTTTTGATCAACTGCAGAAAAGTTTGGCAAGTACTTCAAATTCGACTATTAATCATTTTATACCGTTATTCGAAAATTTTAATGAACAAAAAGAAAACTTCAAAATTTACATAGAACGTTTCGAAAACTACCTTAAAATCAAACACGTTTTCGATGACAAGAAATTTGCTTTAGACTTACTATTGAATTCTATTGGCTTTGCAACTTTTTCAATGCTTTCATCCTTAGTTGCACCTCACAAAATTAGAGATTTTGATTACAACACGGAATCGCCTGAATCCAAAGAAAAATATTCTTGTGTTGCAGCATAAATTTCTTTCCTTATATCAACAAGAAAATCAGTCAATTTCAGCTACTCTTGAATGTGAATTTATCTCTACGTGCGAATGTCAGGCAAACATTTCTGAACATTTTTTACGAGCTCAGTTTATTCGAGGCATCAAAGATAACTTAATTAGAAAACGTCTACTGGAATCCAATGAAAAACATTTGAAAAATTAGAAGAAAAGGCTTTAATCTTAGAATCTTCAATTATCGACAGTAAAGAATTTTCATCAAGTAACAATTCTTTAAATATCAACCAAATCAATCAATCTAGACAGAGACCAAATTCAGCGTTTTATATTAAGAAGCGTTTCCAGTCTAGATCAAGAATCAATTTTCAAGAATTAGAGATAGACAATCGATGTTTACGATGTGGTCAGCAACATCTTGTTAAAAACTGTAAAATCAATCCTAAACGACTTCAGTGCAAAGGTTGTGAAAAAAATGGTCACGTCATTTCAGTCTGTATTTCAACGCTTTTAGCAAACAAAGATAAAACTAACTCGACCCATCATCTAATTAATGAATATCAACCATCAACCAGCGAAACAGAACCAGAGGATACTTTTGGCATTAATAAAATTATAGATATTTATGAAAATCAATCTTACACGGATGCTCAAAAGTTTTATGTGACAGTCCTTATTAAAAACGAACCGGCAACATTTGAAGTTGATTCTGGAGCAGGATTTACACTCATCTCAGAATCAAAATTTAAAGAACTAGATCTTGATTTACCACTTCAAAAATCCGATATTGCCTTTAGATCATATACAAAAAACGTATTTTATCCCCTGGGGAAAGCAAAAACATCAATACAATATCAAAATAAAATTTCAACAGAAGAACTTTACGTGGTTCCTGATGAATTAGACTCCTTATTAGGGCGTGTATGGATAAGACATTTAAACATTAACCTTCAAGACATCGATAGCTTAACAGGAATCAGACAAATAAAAAATATGCCAGCTAGTGAAGAAGAATTTGTTCAAAAATATTCAGACATATTTGAAGAATCAATTGGACTTGTATAAAATTTTAAAGTAAATTTGCAACTGCGTAAAAATGCCAAGCCAGTCTATTTTAAAGAACGAGATGTACCGTATGCACTCAGGGAGAAAGTTGAGAAAGAACTTGACAACTTAGAAGCTCAAGGAATTATATCGAAAGTCAACCATAGTGATTGGGGTTCACTACTGGTAGTTATTCCAAAAGCTGATGGAGGTGTGAGACTTTGTGTATATTACAAAATTCTTGTTAATGAGAGAATTGTGTCCGCAAACTATCCAATTAGAAAAATCGAAGATATATTGAACAGCTTAAAAGATTCACGATATTTTTGTCGATTGGATCTGTTCAAAGCATATCTTCATCTAGCAGTAGACGAAGATAGCAGCATTATCCAAACTATATCAACATATCGACGAACATATCGAATGCATCGACTCTCTTTTGGAATTAAAACTGCCCCTTCAGAGTTCATTCGAATTATTGATTAAATTCTATCCGGTCTATCAAAATCTCACTCATACTTTGATGACATAATTGTTCATGGATCCAGTAAACAAGAATGTCGACAAAATCCTGACGCATGCCTTCAACGACTAAAAATGTTTAATCTACACCTTAATCGCAAAAAGTGTGCTTTTTTCGAAACCAGTACAGAATATCTTGGTCATCTTATCAAGCCCAACGAAATTTTAAAGTCTCCAAAAAAGATTCAAGCTATTCTCGACATGCCACGACCCACAGATGTGGATGGAGTTCGAATTTTTGTTGGTATAGTAATGTATTATACCCGATTCATTCCTAATGCTTCAACTAAAACATACCATCTACGGAAGAAACTTTTACAGAAAAGAGCAAAATTTATTTGGAATAATTCATGTGAAACAGCTTTCAACAAATTAAAAGAGGAAATTGCGAGTGATCAAGTTTTAATTCCATATGATCCAAATTTGCCCGTATTATAAGCTTGTGATGCAAGTCCAACCGGTGTTGCAGGGGTACTATCTCATGTTATTGATAAAGGCCTATCGTATTTGCTTCAAGATCTCTTACCAAATATGAACAAAATTATAGTCAGTTAGACAGAGAAGCACTTGCAATTATGTTTTCAGTAAATCACTTCTTCATGTATCTTTTTGGGCGTAAAATTAAACTCATCACTGATAACAGCCCTCTAACGAGAATTTTTCATCAAAATTCAAAATTACCTTCAGTGACTTCTGCTAGACTACTTTGATAAGCATCATTTTTATCAGGATTTGATTACGAAGTCGAATACAGAAAATCTTCTAATCACGTTAACGTCGACTGTTTTTCTAGAGCTTCTATCAATCAACCTTCATCTTCTTTAGAAAAAATTCTCAACGAAGAAATTAAATCTATCTGTCATGAGTCAGCAAAAGAAATTTCAACATACGATCTAACCTATCAAAATATCAAAGATGCCACAGACAAAGATCCCATTTTATCGAGAATTAAATCTGATTTAAAATCACAAAATCAAAATGAACATGATTTCACTTTAGAAGACGAGATCCTTTTTAAAGGTCAGAGAATTGTTATTCCAACTCAACCCCAACGACTGGTCCTATCAGAACTCCACAGAACTAACATAGGCATTACAAAGATCAAACAACTTGCAAGAAAGTATTGCTATTGGAAAAACGTAGACAAATACATTGAAGTTATGGTCAAGTCATGTCAACCTTGCGCTGAAATTCGAAATTCACCTTCAAAAGCTCCACTACACCACTGGAATACTCCAACAGAAAATTGGGACCGCATCCATATTGATTATGCGGGTCCATTCCAAGGTTTTTATTTTTTTGTTGTGGTTGACGCTAAATCACGATGGGCTGAAATCAACGTTCTTAGGGATGCGCCAGCATCAGAAAAAAACATCGATCTTCTGTTAGAGATATGTTCTACTCACGGATATCCTCAAATTATGGTATCAGACAACGCTACAATTTTTGTAAGTGATCAATTTAAAATTTTTTTAAAAACTCATGGTATTTTTCAAAAGTTTATTGCATTTGGCCATCCTGCTACAAACGGCTTAGCTGAACGAAACGTTCAAACCCTAAAAATGAGACTAAAAGCTATGTCTACTGATCGTTTACCCATGAGTAAGAAAGTACAAGAAATTCTTTTAAAATATAGAGCGACACCACTTTCCTGTGGAAAATCACCAGCTGAAATGTACCCGAACAGATGTTTAAGAATCAAACTCGATGCACTACGTCCACAAAAACTTAGCAGATCAGAAAATCAACCCAATGATGCAAGACAATTAAATGTGGGGGAGAGAGTACAAGTACGGTATTACCAAGGTAAACAGGAACTTTGGAAATTTGGCACAATTGTTAAAAAGTATGGATTGTTACATTACCAAGTCCAACTTGATGATGGCTATTGTTTAAAACGTCACGTTGACCAAATTCGTAAAACTATGGTACCTAAAAAGAATGTAACCTTTGTAAACGAACCAGACATAATTAACTATCAGCCACAGTATCAAGAGCCGCCTCTGCATCTTCTGCCATCTACCCAACCTCCAGTATATTTACATCCAAATCCTATCAACGAAAATGTAGATCCAATGATAGAACCTGATCATCCTGATAATGAACTGGTACCCATTAATGAACCTGATGCGGTACCCATTAATGAACCTGCTGGTGAAGAACGTATTGATCTTCCACAGTTAAGAAGATCAGAACGGATTCGTATTTTCAAGTCAAGACTTTAGATTTAGGTTTTTAATTCTTTTCTGTTTAAGTTCAAAATAAATTTGGAGAATAGAGTATCCTCCTCTATTTATAGTAGTTGTTATGTAATGTTATATATAGTTATGTCAGTTCATATTTTTATTAGTTGTCAAAATATATTTATCGAAATGTCCTACTTATTCAATCTGAAGATATAATAGAAACGTACGGCTTTTAACAGGGAAAACCCGCATCCAACACTGGTGAATTACTAATTGCGTACTGCCGGTATTACTTCCTGAGATCAAAGCGCCGACAGAGGAGTGATTTTACTGTAGAACCTCTATATACTGTGACAGTAGCATGTTCGGTAGTCTACCCTCTGGTTTCCTCTGTATGTGACCTAGCCATCTTAGTCGTAAGTATTATTACCCCTAATATGCTGGCCTCCCCATATACCTCTCTCAGATTTTCATTTGTCCTTCTGATCCAAATGCCGTTCTTCATTTTTTAACCAAACATTTTCCTTACCTATTACTTTTCGTTTCCATATCTGGACCATTTATTTTCATTTAATGTCCATGTTTCTGATGCATAAGTTACTATAAACCTAATAACAGTTCTGTATATTCTTAGTTTAGCAACTCTTGATGTGAATTTATTTTTTAATAAAATATTTAGTGCATAAACATACTTGTTGGCTTTATTAGTTTATTTTGGATTTTTCTTCTCATTGTATGGTTTTCAGCGCACGTTAATTCTCCTACAAGGATTACGAAAACTACTTCTACCACAATCGATTATATTGTCTCAGATTTCTCACTCCTTGGTGTCTGCTCTACAGTTATTAATGCGGGACTATCTGATCATGAAGCAGCGTATACGAAGTTTAACATCCTCAACAAATCTTCCTCGAAAACCCGACGTTTAGAAAGAATTTTTTCCGCTCAGAATTTTCGTAAATTCCAGCTTAATTTCTGAGTGGCATTTTCCTACAATGGACGTGGACTATAATTTCAGTGTTTTTTTAGATAAACTTCTCTGTATCTTCAATAAGGCGTTTCCGTTAATTATAATTAAGCCAAAACATCGCAAACCCTCGGTTACGAAAGGTATCCGCATATCAGCCAAGAATATGCGTTCACTACTATACATCAAGATATTTAATACCAACGTTTCTGTCCATGAATATACAGGGTGTAACAAAAATACAGGTCATAAATTAAATCACCTATTCTGGGACCAAAAATAGTTTGAATGAACCTAACTTACCTTAGTACAAATATGCACATAAAAAAAGTTACAGCCCTTTGAAGTTACAAAATGAAAATCGATTTTTTCGAATATATCGAAAACTATTTTAGAGGTTTTTTATTAAAAACGGAAAAATTATAGTGAAATTTTTGCACCCCATAAAAATTTTATGGGGGTTTTGTTCCCTTAAACCCCCCAAACTTTTGTGTACGTTCCAATTAAATTATTATTGTGATACCATTAGTTAAATTCAATATCTTTAAAACTTTTTTGGCTTTAATATTTTTTCGACAAGGCAGTTGTTATCGAGTTGCGGCTTCTTTTCTAATATATTTACATAAAGATTTTATGGGGGTTTTGTTCTTTTAAACCCCCCAAAGTGTTGTGTACGTTCCAATTAAACTATTACTACGATACTATGGTGGCTCCTGCCTTCTGTGCCACCCTGGATACTTAGGTGTGGTTACCCCGAAGATGAGGGTTGATGTAGTAAATATAGTTCGTTGTTAAGTCATTTATTTACACGTTAACTATATCACAGAAAGTAACTGGTGGTATGTTATTTACTTGAATTCGATGTTACCCCGTCGAATCTCAACTGCTCATTCATTTGTCTGTTCTCGTAAAAATATAATTAAAGTCGGTTATTGTTTATTTACTGTTTTGGTAAGCCGAGGTGACCGTGATTTAAAGTGCTGACTGTTAATAAACACCCACTGAATATTATTGCAACTCGACCTTGTATCAAATACTAGGATGCAAAACTAGGTTACTCGTATTTCTTAAACAAACATTACCACGGGCATTTAATTATTAAAAGGTTTATTTGTAATATGATGTTTATTGAGATGCTGTGTATCCCAACACATCTTCCCCTTCCCCCGAAAATTTTCTGACTACGGAAAAGGAAGAAAATTTTTCTAATAGTACCACTAATTACTTGCTGCGTTTTACGAAGTACAATATATACATTTTTCCTATAAATACTAATTTAATTAGATACAAAAAATAAAAGTGAAAATGTTCGTTATCTAGACTGTTCCCGTTTCACTTGTCACTCACGGTGTTCTCGGATTGTAAGCATATAGTCTATTCTTATGTATTTCCTTGATTTTATTGTTTTCCGATCTGATCTTACAATTAACATTATTTACCTCTGTTATTGTGAAAGGGCCTACATAAAGACTATCAAACTTACCATTCTCTTCCCTTTTTACCAGGACTAGGTCTCCTATTTTAAATTGTTGTGGTGTTGCTTTGAGCTTATTCTTTTCTTGTCGCTCTTTTTTGTGCTTTAGTAAGAAGGTTCTAGCTCTCTCGTGTGCGCTTTGTAGTTTGTAACGTAACTCATTGTAGTAAGCATCTATATTGTAACATGGTTGAACCTCCTGTGTAAGGTCTTCTGGTAGGTTAACCTTCCTGCCATATAATAGTTCAAACGGTGTGTAACCATGGTACGCGTTAGGGGTTGTATTGTAGCAGTATGTGAACATCCTGCAACACACATCCCAATTTTCTCTGTCTTCATCTATGAATGCTCTTACGTACTCGTTTAATGTTCTGTGTAGTTTTTCGCAACTTCCAATGGACTGTGGATGGTATGCCGTTGAGAAGTTGTGCTCTATTTTTAATAGCTTTGTTAATTCCTGCATTACTTCATTTTTATATTCTGTGCCTTGGTCTGTTCTTATTTGCTTCATGAGTCCGTATGTTGGTGTGAAATGATCAAAAATTCCTCGGGCTATTGTATCTGCTTCTTTATTGCACACGGGTATGCTGACCGCGTATTTAGTAAGTTCACATAACATTGTTATACAGTATCTATTACCTTCGTTACTGTTAGTGAATGGACCTATCGTATCTATATATACTATGTCCCATGGTTTGGAAGAAGTGTCCGATATCACGAATTCTTTGACATGTGTTCTATTCGGTTTGTTAATTTGACATTTATGGCATTGTTTAACGTATTTTCTTACGTCTTTTTCCAAATTTTTCCATCTGAACTTTGCTTTTAGCTTCTTTATTAGTCTATTTTTCTTTAAGTGTCCTCCGAACATCGGATGATTGTGATATTCTTCTATTAGCCTGTGTTTTTCTTTGTCTTCTTCTATTGTTTCTGGTACTTCACATATGTATATTTCAACATTCTTTAATATTTTGTTTCCTTGTTTAATAAATTCCTCAATTGTGCACACTTTAAAAATAATATCGTTTACGTATATTTTTACTTTACGTACTGCATTCTCTACCGCCAGCTTATCAAGCTGTGCCAACATTTGGTTTAAATCGAAATGATTGAATCCTGTGGCTATGCTCTTGCTGCACTTTATTTTGTTTTTGACCCTAATGCTCAGCCTTGGTGAGATTAGTTCTGCTCCAAAAGACAAAATTGGTAGTCTATGCGCCTCTAAATTATTTAGTACCTTTCTTACTGTCTGTTTGTGGGCTTCTGGCTGTAGTGCGAGTTCGCTTTCTGCCTTCGTTTGCCTTGCTTCCTTCTTATTTTCTCTTGCTTGAGCTCGTGTTATAGCTAATATATGGGTATTGTCTATGTATAGGTTCTTTAGTTGATGTAATGTTATTCTTGAAAGACTATCTGCATAGTTATTTTTCCCTGTTATGTATTCTATTTCGAAATCGTATTCCTCTAAATCTAATCTGATTCTTGTAAGTTTCGAAGTTGGTTCTTTCATTGCAAATAAATGTGTTAGTGGTTTATGATCCGTTTTTACTAAAAATGTTGGTGCTCCATATAAATAACATTTGAAATGATTAATTCCCCAATGAATCGCTAGTAATTCCTTAACGATTATAGGTTTATTACATTCTCCTTTATTAAAACTTCTTGATGCGTATGCTATAGGTAGGTCTGTTCCGTTATAATCTTGACTTAAAATTGCTGAATAACTCTCGTTGGATGCGTCTGTTGTTAGGATGAATTGTTTATTGAAATCTGGATATTTTAGGATCGCTGGCTTCATCAGAGATGATTTAAGCTTATTGAATGCTTTTTCACATTCTTCTGACCAAAAAAATTCTACTCCTTTTCTTGATAATCTGTTGAGTGGTCTGCATATTTCAGCAAAATTTTGAATAAAACGTCTATAATAGTTACAAAATGCTACGAATCTTTTTGTTTCTTCCGCTGTCTTAGGTGTCGGGTATTGTTCAATCGTTGCATATTTTGCTTTGTCTGGTGATACTCCTTCCTGAGAAAGATCATGTCCTAAATATGTTACTTCTCTTCTAAAAATTTGACATTTTCCTGGGTTAAGTTTCAAATTGAATTTTCGACATGTCTCAAATGTCTTTTTCAGGTTGTCTAGGTGATGTTTTTCAGATATTCCTATCACTACTATATCGTCCATGTAAAGAAATGCTTTGTCTGGTGTTAATCCCGAAAATGCTATTGACATCATCCTTGAAAAGCTATTTGGGCTTACATTTAATCCAAAAGTTAATCTGGTAAATTGAAATGCTCCATTTTCTGTGCTAAACGATGTGTATTTTCTCGATGATTTTTCTAATGGTATCTGGTGAAAACCTGACATTAAGTCTATAACTGAAAACCATTTTGCTCTTCCTAGTTGATCTAGTATCGAGTCTATCCTTGGTAAAGGAAATTTGTCTGTGACTATTTTCTTGTTCAGTTGTCTAAAATCTATGCATAATCTCCATGCTTTATTTCCATCTATCGCCTTTTTCGGTACCAGTACTACTGGGCTGTTGTATTCTGATGTAGACGGTTCTATTATTCCTTGGTCTCTCAGTTTTTGCACTTGCCGGTTTAATTCCTCTGTTTGTGCATGAGGTGTCCTATAGTTTTTAATGCATACCGGAGTTTGGTCTTTAACTCTCAGTTTCTGCTCGTAGAAGTTGTTACATGTTAGCATGTCGTGCCTTAGGGCGAATATATCTGAATAATCTTCACATAAAGATACTAACTTATCGCGTATGTATTCTGGAATGTCTAACTTCAATGATTCCCGTAATTCCTTTTTCCTATTCTTGCTGTCGTTGATCAGTCTATATATGTTGAATAATTTAATGTCTAATGTTTTGATTTCGTTTGTCTCTACTTTTACTGTTTCGTAGGTTGTGTTCAAAATTTTGATGTACGGATTATTACTTGAAATAATTGCTCTCGCTATGAATATTCCTGGTTGTATTTCTTGTTGTTCCACAATCCTGTCGTTCTTCAGCGTTTGAAAAATTTTTACGATTCTGTAAATTTCACATCTGGGCGGTATTGTTATCGTGTCATTATCTATATTATCCAAAATGTTTGTACTAATGTAACAATCGTTGTCCTCTTTAATGTGCATTTTAAGGTTAGCATAGTCTAGTATGCATTGAAAATTTGAAATGAAGTCTCTCCCAATGATTCCGTCGGTTGGAATAGGAAAGCTAGGTTCCACTAATTGAAAGATATGCTCAAATCGAGATCCTTTTACTTCTAGTGTTGTTTCAACTTCTCCCATTGTTTGTAATTCTCCTTTAGTTACTCCTTTTATTTTCGCTTTTGTGTTTGGTTTCACATGTTCCTTCATAAAATCTTGTGAACATTTCAGTATTGAAATATCAGCTCCTGTGTCTATGATAAAGGTATTTGTGTTTTCTAGGATTCCTGTTTTCATTCGTACAAAATTTGTTAGGTTTAAGTCGAAGTTGTAAATATTATATTCCACTTCTGACTGTGTACTTTCCTTGTTTCGTTCATTCAAAACCCCAACTGCTGGTTTTCTGTTTCCTCTTGGCTGTCTTCTAACTCAAGTAGCCTTACGTTTCTGTTTCGTCCTCCTCTCTGGTTTCCTCTGCACGTTTGGTTGTTGAATTGTCTATATCCTCTGTTGGAATAATTCCGTTGGTTTCCTGTTTCTTCTCCTTCGTTCCGTTGTCCGAAGTTATTTCTTCTTCCTCTGTCGTATTTGTTGTGGTATCCTCTTCGGTATTGCTGTTGTCCTCTCCTATTTTCATAATTCGTCCTATAATTGAACACTCTTCCCTGTGTGTTCTCCTCTGTCGTATCAATCGATAAAAATTTAGATACTACTTCCTGCGGTGTTGTGAAATTACCTGCCTCCAGTATTAACTTTGCTCTATCCGTATTAACGTTTCGCTTCATTGTTGCTACAACTGTTTCCGTTGTGTATTTTTTCGCTAGCTCCAATGGCATTCCTTCCGCTATGTATGCTACTTTCAACTGTTCCGCTAATTCCTCTACTTCGGATGCGTACACTGCTGCATCTTTGTTTCCTTGCCTTTTCTTTGCTAACTTGTCTATTATCGTTTTCGGATTGTCACCTCTTAATTCCTTCTTCAGTGCCGCTGCTATAAGTGGGATCGTATCCTCTGTAGTTATCAGATTTCTAGCCTTATTAGTCAATCTTGTTTTTATTAATGTTATTGCTGTTTCTTCATGTCCTTCTGCTATTTTTCCAAGTAACTCTAATGCGTCTAAAAATGGTTGTAATTTCCCTGCGCTTCCATCAAACTCGTTGGGCAATACCTTGCTTGCAATATTCAAAAATTCGTTGATTGTCAGAGCCATGTTTAATATTTTTATCTCTTGTTTTATGTCGCTTTTTCCCTCTTTTATTTCCTCGTCAATTTTTTCCTCTATCTCCTCGTCACTTTTTTCCTCTTCTACTTATTCGTCGCTTTGTTCTTCCTCTATTTCCTTGTCGATTAGTTGGTGTATTGAACTTGGAACTACTGTCCTTAAGTTTACAGCTTGAAATGAGCGTATAACTTTGTCTCTTATTTTTCCGAAATATTTGTTGCACGCTTCTCTTTGTTTGTCCGATAGCGCTTCCCAATTTTTCTTCGTTAAATGTGTGAATTTGTTATACAATTTAATTAGCTGTGTCGTTACTTCTTCTTGTATATCCTTAGATTTAGGTACTTTCTTCTTCAAGACCCTTCTACTTTGTCTTGTTACTTCTTGCGTAATCTCCTCAACTATTTTGATGAAATCTTCCCAAGTAACTTTGTTGCTACTCATTTATTCATAATTTTCTTATTCCTGTACCCGTAACGAACGCATAATGGTAGGGGAGCAAAGTATGCTAAATGTGCAGTCACTCGAGCGCTTTGGGGACCTATTGGGTTGTGAAGAGTAGGTCCTAAAACCAAAAAAAGTTAAGTAAAGTTTTCCATTTTAGTGGGCGCTTGCCATTTTTTAATTTAATTTTCCATTTCCAACAATCGTTTTTTCCGATTATAACGCCATCTGTCCATAATTCAAAAAAATGTTTCGAATAAAAGTTACTTATTTTTACGTAAGGAATCCAAATCTGCAAAAAAAATGAGGGCTCCTATTTAAGATTTTAAAGTAACCCCCCACCCCACATCCATGGGGGGTCATGTTTGGTACCATTCGATAGATTTTTCAAAAATATTGAATAAGTGTATTTTACAGTTTTTCGATCTGATGTTCATTTCGCGAAATATCGCGGGATTCGTATTTAAAATATTAAATTTACCCCCCACCCCTCTCCGCGGGAAGACGTGTTTGGTATCATTCGATAGATTTTTAAAAAATATTGGGCACATATTTTTTAGTTTTTCGATCTGTCATTCATTTCGCTAAATACTCGCTTTTTTCTTGTGAAACTTTGGGACTCACCCATTTTCTTACGCCAGGCTCAAATCGTCAGATTTTTGAAATATACACTCTTTTGCATGTACTTAACTTACCTTATCTTAATCTGACAATTTCGAGTTTTTTTAAGGATAGATTTTTTTTTTCGGGCCCCCCTTAACGAACTCCCCTGTGTTAAGAGCCAATATATGTTAGAGGTACATCTGCAGGGTACCAGGTTTCTCCCATATGCTAATCTGACGCGCTCGAGTAACTGCAAAAATCCCCGCTTGGGCTCCCCTACCATAAATTTGACAGTCTTACGCGGTATAGTAAATATATATGAAAAATATTATGTCAAAAATAGTAAAAATATAGTAAATTGCCATAAAAAAATCAGTATATCACTCAATATAAATCACCATTAAAAAGGGGTCTACTGCTTAGCCAATACAAATGTAATAAAAATCAGTAGTCAAATAATAAATGGATAAAAATCAGCAAAGATAAAATATATTGGTAAATATATAAAAAAATCATATAAAAATCAGTATCAAATAAAATGTATCATTACGTCCTATAATAACTAATATCAGGGTTAAAAAAATTCTGTATATTTTGATAAATATTGGTATCATAAGGAAATTAAAATATAATAATTAAATAAAAATAGGTAAAACTTAAAAGGTAATGTGCGTCTTAAATGATAATTACGTTAATATTACTTTATACTTTATATTTTATATTATACGAATCAGGAAATACCATAAAAATAGCTAATATGGACTTACCACTTTAAACGTCTTTGTTCGTATCACCCAAAAGTTCTCGCTGCACGTTCCGTACTACTGTCCATTTTCCATTGTCCCACGATATTCCATATGGTAGTTCCGTCTCCATTCCATTCCATTCAGCTCCGCGTCAAGCCTGACGTCTCCATTATTTTCCATGTAGGTACCACACTGTTGTCTAGGGTGGTCTAGGTGCCTGAACATTGACGTTTTTCTCCATTTCTATACTCGTCCTAGACTGCTAGTTCTGAGTTCTCGCCTGGTCTTGGATCGCCATATGGTGGCTCCTGCCTTCTGTGCCACCCTGGATACTTAGGGGTGGTTACCCCGAAGATGAGGGTTGATGTAGTAAATATAGTTCGTTGTTAAGTCATTTATTTACACATTAACTATATCACAGAAAGTAACTGGTGGTATGTTATTTACTTGAATTCGATGTTACCCCGTCGAATCTCAACTGCTCATTCATTTGTCTGTTCTCGTAAAAATATAATTAAAGTCGGTTATTGTTTATTTACTGTTTTGGTAAGCCGAGGTGACCGTGATTTAAAGTGCTGACTGTTAATAAACACCCACTGAATATTATTGCAACTCTACCTTGTATCAAATACTAGCATGCAAAACTAGGTTACTCGTATTTCTTAAACAAACATTACCACGGGCATTTAATTATTAAAAGGTTTATTTGTAATATGATGTTTATTGAGATGCTGTGTATCCCAACACAATACCATTAGTTAAACACAATGTTTTTAAAACTTTTTTGGTTCTTTGTATTTGTTCCATAAGGCACCTTTTATCGAGATGTGGCTTCTTTGCTTAATATGGTTCAAAATATACCTAAAAATGTAAATCATAAATAAATTTTCCTATTATTATCAAGTCTCCATAATCGTACTTACATACAAATAAACTTACATACAAAAAAACTTACATACAAATAAACTTACATACAAATATTGATGTGGTGGATTTGACAAATATGCAAAATATCTCGATAAAAACTGACTTTACGAAAAAGTACTAAGAGGCAAAAAAATTTTTTAAAACATTGTGTTTAACTAATGGTACTACAATAATAATTGAATTGGAACGTACACAGAAGTTTGGGGGGGTTTAATGGAACAAAACCCCCATAAAATTTTTATGGGGTGTCTAAATTTCACTACAATTTTTTCTTAAGATACTACTACCATAAGAATGCCACATGTTCATCTTCAATAAAAAAACCTCCAATAGTTTTCGATATATTGGAAAAAATCCATTTTCATTTTGTAACTTCAAAGGGCTGTAACTTTTTTTGTGTACTAAGGTAAGTTAGGTTCAATCGAACTATTTTTGGTCCCAGAATACGCGATTAAATTTATGACCTGTATTTTTGTTACACCCTATTATCACGAAGTACAGGGCAACGTATCTAAAACTTATCAAATGAGCTAAAAAAGCCTACTATCAAAATCGTCTGGGAAGCTCTAAAAGTGTTGCAAAATAAACTTGGTCCATAATAAACGGCCTTCGAAATAAAACTCACACAGCTCAATCATTTTCATTTCCAAACCCTGAAATTCTAAACGAATGTTTCGTTAATGTGAGTAAAATATAACATCAACTATGTTGCCGTAACAAGATCCCATTTCCCATCTTCCTAATTCAAGAAAGGTCTCGAATTCGTTCTTTTTAAGACCAGTCGATAACTCTGAACTGATCCAAACAATCAAAAATAAATTTCCAGAGGGCCTAAAGGCAGCCATTATTATTCCTCTTCATAAGGGTGGTGAAAAATCTAATGCTGGTAACTATAGACCTATTGTCTTGCTATTAACATTTGTTTTACATTTGTAAAATTTAAAACACTCCCCTTCGGGTCGTGAAATTAAAACTGTCAAAGTGTCACTCGGGAAAAATTCGATAATTTTAGAGCTCTTGTGCAATTACTACTGATTATTTCATTCATAGGAGATTCTGACTAATAGAAAGCTACAGAAATAAAAATTGAAGTGATAATTTTTGATAATATTTCGTCGTCAGTATATTACGTCAGATGCCCTTCGTTGCTACGAAAAAATACATTCAGTAACATTAATGAAAATTAATGTTTTAAAAATTATAAAAGTGATGACTTTCAACCGTCAAATATTTATAACAACTATGTATTTTTGTACTAAATTGTACTTACATAAATAGATTACAATAAAATTTTGGTTTTGAACAGTTTTATTCATGAAATAATCGCAGCAAATTGCACTCGATCTCTAGAACTATTATCGAATTTTTGCCCTCGTGACACTTTGACATAATTTCAATCCTCTTCGGGTCGTGAAATTAAAACTGTCAAAGTGTCACTCGGGACAAATTCGATAATTTTAGAGCTCTTGTGCAATTACTACTGAAAATTGGAGCAAAATGGAAACTTCATATGCAGCAGCTTAAAGGTATTCAATCAACGCTTAAAGTTGTTAGTTCATAATGTTGTATTTTATTTGTTGAATGTTCAATTTGCAATTTATATAAATTTTGCAATATATTGTTTTTGCTTTTGCTTTACTTTAATACCCTTATATACTGTATATTGACGATTTATCTGATTTTAGTAAATTGAATAATTTGTTACTGTTATTATTTTTTGACTATACGTAAGCTTTGCCATAAAATTGTAAAATTTTCAGTGACAGTAATAGTATATTGTACCGGGTGTCCCAATAAAAACGGCTCGTCCATATCTCAGGAATCGTTTAATGTTCAGCTTTGAAAAAAAAATATTTATAACAAAAGTTTCCTTGGGAAAAGCCTGGAAATTATTTTCATAATTGTAGGTCCACCGCTATTAAATTAAAAAATAAATTTTACAAAATTTGTCTAATGAAGTGGCACTGGCGTACTGGAAATCCAATCATCGTATTCTTCATAAAATTCTGCACATATTTGATTTCACAAGTTAAAGTATACCTTTGCAAATAAGAGCTGGGGGTGAGAGGGAACCTTCTTATGAAAAAAATGGCTGTAAGTCCGGTTCTGCTAAATCGAATTTTGCATACTTGGTCTTGTTGAAAACAGCTCTTTTTCGTCAATGTAAGTGTATTATTTTGGAATAACCTAATAAGTAATATGCAAGCTAGGAGGCGTTATTTAATTATTTTCAGAAATCTAGTTTTCTTTGGAAAATATTAAATACAAGTATGCATTTTTAATCCCGTATTACAAAATTAGACCAAATTAGCAACATAACACCAAAAACTGCATGTCGATACCTTTTTTCTATCTCGAGATATCTTAAGAAATGTGTAAATTTTAAACATAACTGTTACTGTCACCGGTAAACGAGGTTAAGGAAAAGTAGTGTGCTATGGGAGAAACAAACAAACATTTTCCAGATGCAAACGTATATAATTAACTAAAACAACAATAACATAATCAACACTATAAAATATAACAAAGAAATAAAAGCAACTACTTACTCAGTTTTAGTGACTGCCTAAATGTTAAAATTGTTGCCCATCACTTTGAATGCAAGCATTTACTCTTTCAAAAGTAGATTGAATAGCAACAGATTTAACTGTGAAATAAATGTCGACTCGATTCTAGTTTTCTGTTGACCCAGATGGCCAGATATGAAAATATCAAAAGGCACCGCTAGGAAAATATTCCAAAAATACGGTTCAGAGAACCTATATGAAACGAGTCTTTGTACTCTCATACAGAGTATGGCATTAGTAAAAATACAAAAATAGACGGTCTTGTTTTGATTTAAATCTGTCTCTTGCCATCCCCCGATAGCGCTATTTCTAGGTCTACCTGTTATCAAGGAGGCTATGCAAGAAGGTAAATTTACATCAAAACTTCCATAGTTCTCGGTATACAATAAAACTATTTATACCGGAGTAAGGTTAGAACGCCGTCTAACGGGGAATAAGTAAAATAAATGTCGACTCGATTCTAGTTTTCTGTTGAACCCAGATATGAAAATATCAAAAGGCACCGCTAGGAAAATATTCCAAAACTGCGGTTCAGAGAACCTATATGAAACGAGTCATTGTACTCTCATACAGAGTATGGCATTAGTAAAAATACAAAAACGCTGGACGGAAGGGCCGCCCGAGAACTTTCTCGTACCGATCTATTGTCGTTATGGTACTAGATACTGGCATTCTATAAAAATAACAAAATTACTCGTTATTTTGATATTTTAGAAACACCTTCTGTACCTGAAAGTATTTTATGGTTCTTACTTACTTACTTAGTCCTAAGCCTTTCTACCTTTAGGTGTAAGGCTGGTGGAGTTGAGTTTGGCATTGTAGTCTCCATGCTTTCCGATCTTGCGCTAGGTTTCTTGCACTTTCCAATGTCAATCCCTTCTTCTCGACTTCTTTCCTGATTTCATCTACCCACATAACTCTTGGTCTCCCTCTTTTGTTTTTCCCCTGCACTCTCGTTTCGAACACTCGTTTTGTTAGCCTCTCGTTCGACATTCTACACACGTGCCCGAACCATCTAAGTTGTCCTTCTACTATTTTTTCATTGATTGGTTCTAGTTTTAGGTTTTGTCTAATTGTTTCGTTTCGTATTTTGTCTGTCCTTTTTCTGTTTGCTATTTTCCTCAGGAACCTCATTTCCATAGCATTGACTCTGGATTTTTGTCTCCCCGTCAATGTCCATGTCTCGCTGCTATACATGATTGTTGGTCTAACTACTGATTTAACGACTGCCGTTTTTACTTTTTCCGGTATCCCTTTTTTCCCAAAAAATGTTGTTTTCATAGTGTTAAATAAGCTTCCTGTTCGTCCCATTCTCTCGTTTATTTCCATGTCTTGTTTACCATTTGATTCGATTATTACTCCTAGGTATTTAAAATATTCCACTTGCTCTAGTTGTTTCCCGTCTAATTCTATTGCGTGTGTCTTCCTCGTATTTGAAATTATCATTGTTTTTGTTTTCTCTGTATTAATTTTCATATTTATGTTTGATAGTTCTTCTTCTAGGATTTCAAGATTGTTCTGTAAGTCTTCTCTGTTTTCTGCTATCAATACCATGTCGTCTGCAAATAGTAGCTCCGATAGTTGAGTCTGTTTCATTTGCCAGTATCCTAATGTTAGTTTTCTCATTCTTCTCTTGGCTTTCTTTATCGCTTCATCCAGTACCACTGAGAATAGCAGTGGACTCAGCACGCATCCCTGTTTGACGCCTTGACTTGTAGAAAATTCTCTGGATTCCTCGTTATTGGTTCTTACTGTATTTGTATTATTTTTGTACATATCCTTTATTACTTCTATTATGTGTCTGTCGACTCCCCTTTCTGTTAGTGTCTTCCAAACGTCCTTTCTTCGGATTCTGTCAAACGCCTTTTCCAGGTCAATGAAGCACATATGTATCTCTCTATTTTTCTTGATTACCTTCTCACTTACTTGTCTTAATGTGAATATTAGGTCTTGCGTGCTTCTGTCCTTCCTGAATCCACACTGTGTGTCTTCCATAGTTGTTTCTATTTGTGTTTTTATTCTTGTCTCTAGTATTCTTGCTAATACCTTCCCAGGGATACTTGATATGGTGATACCTCGGTAATTATTACAGTTTCTCTTGTCTCCCTTTTTGTGTATTGGTAATATAATGTCTTTCTTCCAGTCCTTTGGTAATTCTGCTCTATTTATGATATCATTCATTAGTTCTTTCATGCTATCCATTCCCTCTGTCCCCATGAATTTTATCATTTCCGGGGTGATATGATCCTTGCCTGGTGCTTTGCCCAGTTTTACTCTTTCTATTGCTTTCTCTAATTCCTCTCTTGTTATGGATTCCACTTGTTGTTCTTCATTCCTTTCTTGTATCTCCCCTATGTTGTCCTTGTCTACATGAGTTAGCTCTTTGAAATGTTCTCTCCATCTTTCCATTATTTGTTTTTCTTCTGTTAGTACATTTCCATTCTTGTCTTTTATATTCGGCATCGTGTGCTCTTTCTTTTGTCTGAGTTGTTTTAATGCGCCGTAGAAGAGTTTTTGGTTTTCCCTATAATTTTTTGTCATTTTTTGTCCAAATATCTCCCATGACCTTTCCTTTCCTGCTTTCACCGCTATTTTAACCTCTTTCCTTTTTTCTTTATATGCTTCGTAATCTTCCGGGTGTTTTGTGCTTAGGTATCTTTTCCATTTGTCTTTTTTGTTCTTTATTTTCTCTCGTATTTCTTCCGTCCACCATTCTATTCTCCTCATGTTAGTGTTTGCTATTTTTGCTTTCCCGCAAGTTTCCTCAGCTGCTTTGATTATGCTGGTTTTTAGATATTCCCATTTTTTTTCTATATTTGTATTTTTTGCCCTACCTTTCAAAGTATTATCTAATTTTTCTTGGAATTTCTTCTTATATATTTCCTCTTTTAATTTGTAACTTTTTATTTTTTCATTTACTACCTTTCTTCTCTTTTCTTCTTTTTCCTCTGTTGTTCTCATTCTCATTATTACTAGATGGTGGTCACTGCCAATCTCCGAGCCTCTTTTCACTTTCGTATCCTGTACTCTTTTCCATTTGTTGCTGCTTACCAAAAAGTAATCTATGATTGATTTTTCGTTTCTGCTGTCTTGTACTCTCGTGTATTTGTGTACTTCTTTATGTTTAAATTTTGTATTTGTTATAACTAGTTTATTCTCCATACATATTTCTATTATTCTTTCACCATTTCTGTTTAGCATTTCTTCTCCTTCTTTTCCCATGCACTCCTCTATTCCGCTGTTGTTGTTTCCGACTCTACCGTTTAGATCTCCCATTACAATTATGTTTTCTTCCCCATTATCAATTTGCATTTGGAGCTCCTCGAAAAATTTATCTTTCTCTTCCTTTCTTGCATCTTCATTTACTCCGTAGGCTGTTATTATTGTCCATATTTCTTCGTCCATCAGTTTAATTTTCACCGATAATATTCTCTGGTTAACATATGTTTCTTCTATAACGTGTTGTAGTCTATTCGGTGCAATTATTATCCCGACTCCTTCTTTTGCTCTCTCTTTTGTATCCGCTCCTACCCAAAGTAACCAATATCCTTTGTGTATTTTCTTAAGACCTTTTCCTTTCATCTTCGTTTCTGTTATTCCTAGTATTTCTATTTTTTGTCTTATCATATCTTCTACCAGTTCTTCCTCTTTTCCATTGATGCTTCTCACATTCCATGTTCCCATTTTTATCTCTCCTTTTTTCTGCAATCTAGCTTTCCCCTTTTTCCTATTTTCATCCTTGTTTACCTTTGCATCATCTTTTTCCCTATCGCTTTTCCCATTCATTGCCTTGGTTGTCATTGTTGTGGGTCCGGTCTCATTATTTTCTTTTAGTTTTTTGAAGTCCCTTCCCCGATATTTCTGTGAGTTAGTATAAATTTCTCTTTATTATGGTCCCATTTCCACTCCTTTCCATTAATCTCCAGTTTCATATATCCTATCTTCGTAGTATTACCTTTGTCTTTTTCTTCTTTTGCCATTTTCCTAATTTTTGCTTGTATTTCCCTTTCCTTTCTTGTTAAATCTGATTCTATATACACCTTTTGTCCCTGTAGATTTTTCAGTTTTCCTTTGTTTTTTAGTACACTCATCTTATCCGTTAGGTTTTCCATTTCTGCTACAAAGATTTGGTCGCCGATCTTCACCGCTCCTCTCAGTCTGACCTCTAATTTCAGATTTCTTCCTATGAAGTGTTCTACTGACTCCTTTACAGGCTTTCCGTCGGTAGCATCTAGTGTTAGGCCTTTTAATACTATATTATTTCTCCGTCTATCTTTTTCCAATTGTTCTATTCTATTGTTTGCCATTTTTAAACCTTCTTCCAATTTTTCGTTTTTTTCTTTCAGCTCCTTAATATATTCCATCGTTTCTTTTTGGTCTTTCCGTATGGTTCTTATTTCTGCCATCATTTCATCATTTTTCCACATAACTTCCCGCATCATTTTTATCATCTCTTCATTTGTGTCGTTGCTTTTATTCGGTGTTCGTCTCGTCAGGTTACTCTTTTCAAAATATAATTTATCTTCTTTATATTTTTTCTTCTTAGATTCTTCGTCGCCACTATCAGATAGTTCTTCATTCTTTCTATAGGTTTCCTTTCGGATTGTTCCTGTTCCGCCACTGGCCATTTTAAATTAAATGTTAACCTCAGCACTAATATAAATATTATTATTATACACTTAGAAGTTTATTTTTATTTCGCACAAGAACGCTTTTTAAGTTTAACGATTATCGATAACGATAGGTCTTTTAAAAAACCGGTGTTTTTATTGTGATAGGTTTCGAATTCGAAATTACCTTATCGCCAATACACCTGCCACACGACCTCTCGCCTCGCTTGCCAAACTCGTCTTACCATTTTTATCAAGGAGGCTATGCAAGAAGGTAAATTTACATCAAAACTTCCATAGTTCTCGGTATACAATAAAACTATTTATACCGGAGTAAGGTTAGAACGCCGTCTAACGGGGAATAAGTAAAATAAATGTCGACTCGATTCTAGTTTTCTGTTGAACCCAGATATGAAAATATCAAAAGGCACCGCTAGGAAAATATTCCAAAACTGCGGTTCAGAGAACCTATATGAAACGAGTCATTGTACTCTCATACAGAGTATGGCATTAGTAAAAATACAAAAACGCTGGACGGAAGGGCCGCCCGAGAACTTTCTCGTACCGATCTATTGTCGTTATGGTACTAGATACTGGCATTCTATAAAAATAACAAAATTACTCGTTATTTTGATATTTTAGAAACACCTTCTGTACCTGAAAGTATTTTATGGTTCTACGCATCATTAATTCCTGCATTTGAGAAAATGTTCGGTGCCATATTTCGGGGACACACTATAGATGTATAGATTATTGCATAAATTAATAGAATATTATAATCATACTTTCATTTCAAATTAGTTCATTTTTCTGAGAAATTAATAGTTTAAAATATTTGCATTTCATTCCATTTCGATTACGCCAGTCAATGAGCGAGATTAAGAACAAGATATTATCTCCGAATTCTATCCTACTGCATGGATTTTAATGAAATTTTGGGAGTAGCCCAATCTCCTAATTCAAAGAGATTGCTCTTAATTCAAAGTCTATCCTGTATACTATGACGATTTTATCATGGTAAAATATTTTTATTTTCGAATTACATGGAGAAAAAGGAAGATTTTTAAGAAAATTTAAAAATTAATTCTATAATTTGATCACATTTTTTACAAAAACCATTTATTTTAAACCCGTTCAACTTTTTGAAAGTGGAAATAACACTATATTAAAAGGTATTGCAAAAGAAAAACAATGCATTTAAATTATGGTGGATGGGGAGTTAAATGTATATTATACTTTTCGTTTTTCCTTAAAGTACATTAGTCATATATTTTTTTGCACCATATCTCGCTTAGTTTAACCGACATGTATGTAACCGACATTTAACGGTGCTCGTTTTAAAGGCCTTTTCGAACACTACAAAAGGTGTTGGTAGCATTATATACCTAAAACCTACCGTTTCTCTGTTATTTCCAGTTGAATACCCCAATTTGAGCATGCACCAAAAAACAAACTATTTTCACCTACCATATCTCTTTTTGTATTATAAATAGAACATTTACGAAGATTTAGATTTATTCATATTATTTATAATCTAAAAAATGTTCTATATAGTGTTTTTAGTTCGATGTATAGTTTTTAAGGTATTCACAAAAAAGCCGTCCGAAAAGGTGTCATTTTTCAATGAAAATGGCCAATTTTCAACTACGCATATCTCAAAAAGTATTGAGTTCCCAAAAAAAAAGTATAGACCAGTTTTTGCTTAGAAATAGGTTCTTTAGCCACTTCCGTGCTTATTTTGACCAACAAATTTTCCACCCCCTTGAAGAAGTGGGAACCGCCCCAAGATAAAAGCGCCCTAGTATATAGGGTATATTTTGTTTCTTGAGCTATTCCCTACTTACTGTGAAAATATCAAGTACATCAATGTAGTAGGATGGAATTCGGAGCCAAATACCCTCATTGACTGCCCTACAATAATGCTCTGCTATGATCGCGTGAGAGAGGACACACATAAGAGTATAGCGAAATTTCTATTTACAGTAACTTTTCGAGTTTTTGAGCTATAGTAATTAGTTTTATGTCATTGGAAAGGTAATTTTACATTCTTTCAAAATATGTAAAAATATACAGGGTGTATCTAAAAAAAAAAAAGATTTTTTATTCATTTCCGGTTCAACTGGAAGCCATATTTTTGGTAAAATTTATTGCGATAATAGATAATAAAGTACCATATATGTCTGCAAAATTTCAAATTTTAGTTTCTATTAAGAAGGAAGTTACGGGCACTCGAATATTTTTTTATAAAAAAGTCATAACTCCCCTTCTATGGGGAGTTAAGAAATTTGACTAATATCATTCAATTTACCGATAGGATATCAAAAACATATCAAAAAATAAAAAAATTCCTTTGGAGCCATTTTTGAGAAAATCTAGTTCAAATTTATGTCAAATTTTGACCCCTTAAATATAGGCAACCCGTAACTTTTTCTGAAAAACGATAATATCCTTCTTATAGCCCCATCTTTGGGCTATATAACGAATTTTTCAAATTAAACTTATCTTAAACAAGTTTTTAGATAGGTAGGGAAATGTGTCGGGTGGGCGGTCGGCCATGTTGGCCGCCATTTTGAATTTGGAAATGTCAAATTCCGTATTTTTATAGACCTATCGATGAGCTTACTGTGAGTTGAATTTCATTCATTTCAGTCAAAATTTGCAAAAATGGGCCCTAAATAACCCCCCTATTTCGGCTCCCCTTTGAGAGGATTTTTTTAAAAGCTTAGTTTCTCGACAAAATTCTCTTAAACTTACTCATACCAAATTTCATCAAAATCGGTCCGGTAGTTTTTGCAGGGCGGTGGCGACATACGTACGTACGTACAATCGTACATACTTCCGACATGTTTTTTTATTTGCTTTTTAGACTCAGGGGGACTCAAAACGTCAAAAAAAAGTGAAATCTGAAAAAAAATTGTTTGCACGATCCTATAACTTTATCTATTTTACTATACTACGTATATAGTACGATAAAGTAAAATAGACGGTTTCGTCTTGATTTAAGTCTGTCTCCTGCCATCCCCCGATAGCGCTATTTCTAGGTCTACCTGTTTTCAAGGAGGCTATGCAAGAAGACAAATTTACATCAAAACTTCTGTAGTTCTCGGTATACAATAAAACTATTTATACCGGAGTAAGGTTAGAGGGCGTTCTAACCTATTTTATCGTTTTATAATATTTCATTCTGAGCAATCTTCTCTGATATTATTATTGAACTTATAATAACCGATTGATCTTATAATAATTGATTGATCTAATAATTGAAATAATGGAAAAAATTAATGTAAATCTCTAAATGTTTACAATATAACTTTCCCCTTGTTAAATAAAATAATTTGTACATCTCTGCTGTATAAGCCGCTATTGAACGAATTCAATTACTGTCAGAAAATAATAACGTAAATCACATTAACGTAAAGGATTAACATTAACTGCATAAATCGGTACAAATATCATCAAAAGAATCAAGTAATTTTAATTTTAAATAAAACTCTCCGTCAAATAAAAATTTAGTTTCAATGCCGCAACAAAGCAATTAACTTTTAGTTTAAATGAAATGCGCTAGCCTAGCGGCAATTGCCACTCCGTCTCACTCGGTTATCCTGACATTACCATTTCCGACACAAAAGAGCGCTCTTGTAACGTAAATACAACTACTCTATTAAATACGGCAGAATTAGAATCATGTTTCTATAATAAACCAAACAATAATACCTACCGCTATTTTGCTAAGGGGGTTAGAGCCCTATGCAGGTGCGCCGCAAAGTTGACACTAAAAATAGAACTGGGTCATTTTATCAATTTTATCATAATTACGTTGAGGGTGTCGCTCATGTTATTCTCCAACTTTATTATAAATTATGTTGCATTACGAAGTTCATAAGGAAACTTAGCCAAGCCGCACACCAAAGAAACATGAAGCGAAAAACATGAAACATGAAACGAAAAACATGTTTCATGAAAAGAAAACACTGCTAAACAAATCTCAAAGTACGCCTACCAATGAAACGAGTGTGATTCATGCTCATGACACATTTTTATTTTCGGAGAGTTTAATAAATGGCCGGACATATATTTGTTTAGCAGTGGTTTATTTCCATGAAACGTAATTTACGTTTCATGTTTCTTTGATGTGGGTTAATTAAACATAATAATTAAATTGGGCATTTAGTATGGTATAGTGAGACCCAAACCCAGACATCCAAAGTGAAAGTTATCCTCCAACACCAAATTGTTCTATATGGTCCACATAATGTTCAGAAAAAAGTCACACCATTTTGAGCGTCGGGTTTGGGGGGGGGGGGAGAGATGGGGAGAAATCTGCAAATTCGTAGTTTTTTAAGTTTTTCGTCAATATTTCTAAAACCAAGCGGTTTAGCATGAACAACCCTCTAAAATTGTTCTACATTAAGTTTGAAATAAAAAAGGCCCTATGCATAACCCTTCTAAAATGAACGGTTCCAAAGTTACGGAGGTACTATAGTATAATTGGTCCAAAAAAAGGCCTAACCCAGACATCCAAAGTAAAAGTCTTGCTTCAACACGAAATTGTTCTATATGGTCCACATATTGTTCAGTAAAAAGTTACACCATTTTGAGCGTCCGGTTTGGGGGGAAATGGGGGAGAAGTCGGTAAATTAGTAGTTTTTTACGTTTTTCGTCAATATTTCTAAAACTATGCTTTAGCGTAAGAAATGTTCAATAGAAAAATGTTCTACATAAAATTTAAAACAAAAAAGGTTTTATACAGAATTGTTATAAAATCAACGGTTCCAGAGTTACGGAGGGTGAAAAGTGGAGGTTTTCGATACTTTTTATATTTACCGATTTCTCCCCCCTCTCCCCCCAAACCCGGCGCTCAAAATGGTGTGACTTTTTTCTGAACATTATGTGGACCATATAGAACAATTTGATGTTGGAGGATAACTTTCACATTGGATGTCTGGGTTTTTGGTATAGTTATATCATAAATATTGCCCAAAAAATATAATAAGTATCGAAAACCTCGACTTTTCACCTTCCGTAACTCTGGAACCGTTGATTTTATAACAATTATGTGTGGAACATTTTTTGTTTTAAATTTCATGTAGAACATTTCTGTATATAACATTGTTTACGCTAAAGCATAGTTTTAGAAATATTGACGAAAAACTTAAAAAACTACTAATTTACTGGATTCTCTCCCATCTCCCTCCCAGACCGGACGCTCAAAATGGTGTAACTTTTTACTGAATAATATGTAGACCATATAGAACATTTTGGTGTTGAAGGAAAACTTTTACTTTGGATGTTTGGGTTAGGCCTTTTTTTGGACCAGTTATACTATACTACCTCCGTAACTTTGGAACCATTCATTTTAGAAAGATTATGCATAGGGCCTTTTTTATTTCAAATTTAATGTAGAACAATTTTGAATAGAAAGTTGTTCATGCTAAACCGCATAGTTTCAGAAATATTGGCGAAAAACTTAAAAAACTACGAATTTGCCGATTTCTCCCCCCTCTCCCCCCCAAACCCGACGCTCAAAATGGTGTGACTTTTTTCTGGACATTGTGTGGACCATATCGTCGTCGTCACGGCAAAACTCACTAAGTCCACTTTTGTCAAAATTGAGTTGTGTCCTGATCGATTCACAATATCAATAATTTTCATAGTCTGGCAAAAATATCGAAGTCCTAGAAAGTATCTAGAGATGGTTGCCCAAGTCACCGAATATGCATAAGTCCAAAATTACCATTGGGTTGTCAGACCGAAGTCACTAAATGTTCGCTTTCTCAGATCTGTTATTTTGGACTTGGTGACTTTTGCCGCGACGACGACGATATAGAACAATTTGGTGTTAAAGGATAACTTTCACTTTGGATGTCTGGGTTATGCCATCTTTTGGATCAACTATACTATACTAATTGGGATTTCGTTACTCTTTCATAAAATAATTACAGTGAAACTTCTCCATAACGGACACCAACGGGGAAAAATTATTAGCCGTTGTGTAGAGTTATAGCTTAATCAATTGAAATAAAAAAGAGATATTTATGTTACTTTTCCTTATTTAAGTACTTTCTATCAAATCTGCCAGCACCGATAAGATTGTAAACATTTGTCCAAAGGTCATAGAATTATTTTTACCATTATTAACACAAAAACTTATAACTAACAATTAAAATACTGGGTAATTTCAATCGATACCTATTTTACATTGTGAATGAAAAAAATAAATATTTTAAAAATGAACTAAACTTACGTGCATAGAAATCGGCCCACTTAAAAATTTGGTCATTTTTGAAGTCTCGTATTTCCTAAACCTGTTGGTTGATTTAAGTGATTTTTTTATATGTTATATGTAGCATTAGTCTTTAACAATATCGCTCTAATAATATTATTGCTAAACAGGTAAGTGTTATTGTATACCGGGTGTAATAATTATAGTGTGTATTTTCCTCAAAGTTCGGAACACCCTGTGGAATATTATAGCGTATATAAAATATTGAAATTAAAACTCGACTGTAGCCTTGGGCTTTCTTAACATTTTGCTTTTTGATTCATTCGCTTATGTTGGATAATATAAAAGTTAGGTATTTTAACAACTAGCAACGTTCTTCATCAATACAAGGTGTTTCTAAATAAGTGCGACAAACTTTAAGGGGAAATTCTGCATGAAAAATAATGACCGTTTCTTTTATGAACATATGTCCGCAAACGCTTCGTTTTCAAGATACGGTATGTTGATTTTTTTTACAAACTGACGATTTATTTACTGCTCTAAAACCGGTTGAGATATGCAAATGAATAACTAAAATAAACAAAATAAAAATAGTATTTTGTATTTTGACAACGACACCTGATTTGGGCGTCGAAACGTTAATAAAATTATTTTTTTCAATTTAATTGCGGCTTATTTTTCATATAAATAGTTAGTCATAAAAATGCCACAAGGAAATAGCTTCAGAACAACATGCAAATGAAATTTGGTAGGTGTTAAGAAGTGGTTTTTTTGCATTTTTTTGGCATACAACTAAGACTTTTATATTTACCATTGGCGTGCATACAGGTCATATTACTCTGTCATATTAACCGTATGCACGCCAATGGTGAATATAAAATTCTTAGTTGTATGCCAAAAAAAGTGCAATAACTACTTCTTAAAACCTACCAAATCTCATTTGCATATATCAACCGGTTTTAGAGCAGTACATAAATAAATCGTCAGTTGGTAAGAAAAAATTCAACATCCCGTATCTCGAAAACGAAACATTGGCGGATATATGTTTATAAATGAAACGGTCGTTATTTTTCATGCACAATTTCGCCTTAAAGTTTGTAGCACTTATTTAGAAACACCCTGTATTGAAGAAGAACGTTGCTAGTTATTAAAATACCTAACTTTTTTATTATCCAACATAAGCTAATGAGTCAAAAAGAAAAATTTTAAGAAAGCCTAAGGCTACAACTGAGTTTTAATTTCAATATTTTATATACTCTAGAATATTCCACATGGTGTTCTGAATTTTGAGGAAAAAATACACTATTATTGTTACACCCGGTATACAATAACACTTACTTGTTTAGCAATAATATTATTACACCGATATTGCTAAAGAATCAGGCTACAACATATTAGAAAAATCACTTAAATCGGCCAACAGGTTTAGAAAATACGAGACTTAAAAAATGACCAAATTTTTAAGTGGGTCGATTTCTATGCATGTAAGTTTATTTTAACGTAATACAAATTGACAAACTTTATGCATGCAAATTATTATTCAATTATTAGCTAATTAGATTTTGGAGTAGAACTTTTTGATAAGTTGTTTATTATACATTTCTTAATGAAAATATAAAAAGTTCCATCTGGTTTGATTTTTTCTGTAATTAAAAACTACATTGACTTCCATATAGTCCAGGAACCGAAGCTTTTCACCTCGCAATTTTTAGAGAATGTATCGATTTGCTTGAAAATTTGAGAATAACTAGTGGATACTTCGAGGATCAAAATCTATATGATGCTTTTACCGTGGAGGTGGTTGCCACCCCATCTCGTGGGTGGAAATTTTTTATTATATTTTGACCACAAAAGTTGATAAAAACATTAATTCTAAGGAAAATTGTTCTATACATTTTTTTGATAAAATTAATAGTTTTCGATTTATTCGCTATCGAAACAATTAGTTTTATATCGAAAAAATCAATGTTTTTCGATAACATTCATTTACGATGCACTCAATTTTTGTCGTAGAAAAATGTTTTTTAAATAAAGTCCTTGGAAATTAAATAAACTACAATTTCATATTTATTTTTTTTTCTTATTTCTAATGCTAATCTTTCTATTCCGAAGAAAATGGCATTTTTTAACAAAATACAAAAAATCGTTATTCGCTTTTAACTCCAGTTTTTTTTAAAACTAATAATTCTAAGCCAGTCAAACTTCTAGAATCTATTAATAATACATAAATAAAAAAGAATGAATAAGTCTTATGACTAGAAACACCGCTAACTTACATTATTATGCTTCCAATTGGATTTCTCCTTTTTTTCCAAAAAAAATATATAAGTCTGTGTAACAGTAACTTTTTTACATTTTATCTTAGAAAGTTTGGTAAAAAAGAATTTTGTAGGATTTTACATTTTTAAGCATATTAATATTAAATCTTTTTAAAATCCTCAGTCGCAAAAAGATGTTACTTTGAAAGGATTGGTAAAGGTGGCTTTTGCATGTTATAAAAAGATTTTAATTGTCAATAATTCACTCAATTTTTGCCGTAGAAACAATTTTTGCAAACCAGATTCTTGGGAATTAAATAAGCTACAGTTCAATATTTAAGCATTTTTTTATATCTCCGATGTTAATCTTTCTATTCTGAAGAAAAAGCCATTTTTTACCAAACTACAAAAATTCATTATTCGATTTTAACTTCATTTTTTTAAGTCATAATTCTAAGCCGGTCAAACATCTAGAACGTATTAATAACACAAAAATGAAGAACACCAAATAAGGTCAATGTTTAATTTTAATTAAGGTGGTGATTAGGAGGCTGCTTCCGATCACTTTTTCGCTGAAAAAAATAGGGACTGACATTCTTTTCATTATAAGTCACTTAATTTTTTAGATAGAGACTGTTTTTTATTTCTGGAGATAGATATTTTTAAATACTTTAAATTAGTTTGAACAAGTTATCTTCGAAAAATGCATAATTTTCCCGTTTTTTTACTTTGAAACTACAATATTTGGCATTTGACGAAGAAGAGCTAACATATAATAAAGTATAGCTCGATTATTATTGGTCTTAAAGAAAATTTAAAAAACCGGTTTTGTTTATTTTTTTAAAAGGTACATTTTTGTTAAGTAAAATTGTTTTGATAAAACTAAAACTTTTGGAGTTATGAGCAGAAAACTTATTAAAAACATTGATTTTTTCGATATAAACTCTTTCGACGGCGAAAACTATTAATTTTATCAAAAAAATGTATATAACGTTTTTTGCTTAAAATGAATGTTTTTACCAACTTTTGCGGTCAAAATATAATAAAAAACTTTGACCCTCGAAATGGGGTGGCAACCACCACCATGGTAAAAGTGCCTTTCGGCATAAGATTTTGATCCTTGGACTATCCACTACTTATTCTCAAATTTTCAAGCAAATCGATCCATTTTGTAAAAATTGCGAGGTTTTATTCTATTTTATGCTTCATTAATTAGACTACTACTCAGGGCTGCTTTATCCATTAGGCAATATAGGCAGTTGCCTAGGGCGGCAAATTGTAAAAGAGCGACAAAAATACTGTACAAAAAAATATTTGTATATAAAAATTAAAATCGAATAACAAGTATGTATGTTCATCCATCAATGAAATAGAAGTGGGAATTCATTTCTAAATAGAATAAAATAAATTGCATTCATAACAAAGATAAAACAAACATATCATTCTGTTACCTTGACATTATTCATTCAAAAAGAACGAAAGTCATAAATTTAGTGACTATTAGGCCGCCGGCAGCTCGGCAAAGGCAATGGGCCTTTGAACATTTCAATATTGCACATTTTGCAGAAAATAAAGATTTGACTTGTCTACAGTAGGACATCGAGTCAAGCGCACACCACACTCTCGGCGAAGTTACTTCGCCAAAGTTGACCGAATTTCGAAGTACCTCACTACACACTCGTTCTACTTCGCGAGGAACACATTCAAGCGGTGCGATACCGACTTTGATCCCTTTGACTCGGACGCGCGAAACCGACAGATAACGGAAGTAGATCGAAGCGAGGCAAAGTTGCAAGAAGTGGCTGTCTACACTCTTGTACTTGCTTAACTTCGATCGACTTCGGCGAGAGTGTAGACGGCGTTTTAGAGTTGTGATTTTCAAACTGTATTATTACAAGTAGATAAGATTCGTGTCGTCGCACAGATATACTCCAAAGAAATAAGCAAGAAATATACCATGTTCGGGACACTGAAATATCGAGGTAGCTGACTACTTTTTTAGTTATGTTGACTGTTGATCTATAGGATGAAAACCTACATGTTTCCTGCCTAGAGTTCGCGTCCGTTTTTTAATTATTAACTTTAGTGCAATCAACGCGATTTTTTCCATTTTTTGCATTCAATTAAAAAGCTAAATAGTTCACATAAAATTACAAAATTTATTTTTTTAGAAAATTGAAAAACCTTCAAAATGACGATTTTTTAAAGTCAAAAAGTTAATTGGTTGCTTCGTAAGCGGCAAAATAACTGAAAATCGTTATTTATTAAAAACTTTTACTAAAACTAACTTAGAACTGCAGTGTTTCACTTAAAGTTGGGTATTGGTGTACATAACAAACCCTCAAAATTTGAGACCGATCCATTAATTAGTTTAAAAGTTATTATATTTGTTTTTCCCAGACACCTTCGTTTTTCAATAACAAATGACCGGAAATATTGAAGATAGGACAATTCTGCGTATGCCAAATGATAGTAGAAAAGTGATAATATCAAAATGTATTAATAAAAGATAAAAAATTATCTAATATAGTAAAAAATCCTAGTTTATAAACATTTACAAAGAATAACTTTAAAAATATTGTTCGTAGAAAACATCTTTTTACATAATCGAAAAGGTGATATTTTACTCGAATTTTTAAAAATGTAGTTCAAATGGTGACTAGTCATGGTAAGTTAAGGGAGAGCTACTGCTTTGATTGCACTAAATTGTTAATAATTAAAAAACGGACGCGAACTCTAGGCAGAAAACATGTAGGTTTTCATCCTATAGGTCAACAATAACTAAAAAAGTTGTCAGCTACCTGGCGGGAGCCGACAAATGCATGAGTTCAAAAACTAAAATAACAACTTAAAACTACTACATATCATTTTCTATATCTTGGGTAAAATGTTAAATGGGTTAAATATTAAAAAAAAATTTTAACTCTTATACAGTATGTACGGGTAACTTGGAACCTATTGGTAACTTTTTTATTATCAACTTTACGAAAAAAAGCTATTCTTTATTAGATGCTCTGCATCGTATAGAATCTAAGATGCAAGCATCAGATATCACATTTTATTAATTTTATACCTTTATATTTTACAAGTACATTTTTTATATAGAAAATTGTTATTGAAAAGTTATTTGGAATTAAAAACTATGTAATTGATGGATTCGATTATTGTTAGATAAAACTATGTTTCAATATGCACTTGCATTTCGTATTTTGTCCCGTAGAACACGAATTTTTTGGTTAAAAGTTGATCCGGATGTCGATAAGATTGTTATAAACAAAGTACTTGAGAAATTACATAACAGCGGTTCTTAGCAAAACAAACCTTTTTTTTTCTATTTTTTTTTGGGTCATTCTAAGCGAAAAATGTTGTTACAAGTTTTCTCGTAGGATGCATAGTTTTCAAGATAACCGCGCTTGAAATTTCAAAATATCAAAAA
Organism: Diabrotica virgifera virgifera; assembly: GCF_917563875.1. Lineage (NCBI taxonomy): Eukaryota > Metazoa > Arthropoda > Insecta > Coleoptera > Chrysomelidae > Diabrotica > Diabrotica virgifera. Next base: position 113,658,699 of record NC_065450.1, read on the forward strand.
ATTGCAACTTTTGAACCCGAATAACTTTTGATTAAAAAATAAAATAGCAATTCTGCTTACCGTATTTGAAAGTGCATGTCAAATTATACCGGTTTTGATTATTTGCATTGCTAAAAATTAATTTTTTTATTGCTAAACAAAGCTATAAACACATAGTGCTTGAGTAATGTTTTCAATGCATCTCTCATTTAAAATCGAACGAGTAGGCGCGCCTACAAATAGGCAATTTCTACCTATCATGCCTTAAAACGCATTGCTTGGGCCCAGATCAAAACGCTTATACTTATAATACTAATATGTAACATTAATCCTGATGTAAAATAAAGAATATTTTTAACACATTTCCAAACATTATTTGAAGAACCTAACATTCTTATTTAAATAAAAAATTCTGCTTGCATTTTTTTCCGCATGGTACATGTTTGAAGGGCGGCTACTAGACAATTCCCTAGGGCGTCATTTGACCTAAACGCGGCCCTGCTACTACTGTTAGATACTTTTCTTTTAAATATGCTTGGTTCATTTATTCCATGTATTTCTTTTTTGTGTCATTAATATCATTTTTTATGGCTTTTCCTTCTAATTTGTTTTTGTTATATAATACTTGCTGTATATTTCTCGCCAGGACTGCTAAGTAATCGACTAATGAAAATTTAGTCCGTTTTATTTAGAGTAGCTTCCTGCAGCACTTTTTCTAAGAGAAAGCTGATCAGAATAGATGACAATGGATCTCCTTGGTACACTATCTTTCATATTTATTTGTGGGTCAATTGTTATTTCCAAGTTATTTAATATATTTATTAAATATTTAGAATATTGTTAAAATATTTAAAATATTATGATAAAAATGTTAAAATATTTAAAATATTGTACTACTGTATATATTACTATTTAGATTAGGTTTACATAAAAGTAATTATTAACTGACATTTCAGTAAACCAGTCAATTTGTTCAAAAATCATTAACCGAATATGATTAGCCAACTCAACTACAGTTTGTTAACATTTCGGAAATTACATTAAAATCTTGCTCTTGTGCGCACAATAGCAAAACACAGATATATGCACTACCAAATTATATAATATCATAAGACGAAGAAATTTCAAAACAGTTTCTAGGATAACATGGATTATTTCTGTGAAACCAGCCCTACTCGTGATTTTATCATATATTTTGATTTCTAGCTGTAGTTTTGAACTTTATTTACTATTTGATTTTAAAAATAGGGTTTAAGAAAAAATATATTTATATACAATCTCACCATCTTTCAACTCCTTGTACATGATTACCTGAAACAAAAATAAAATACAATAAGAATATATTATGCACTTTTCCATTACACAACTTCAATTATTATCAATAATAACTGCTTAAAACATTTAGTTAATTCCTAACTGCCTTGCAACAGGAACTGGAGGTGTTTTCCACACCGAAATATAAGACATGCCGACATGGAGACTACCGGCATGATTGTTTTCACATTCACTAAAACAGCGGCAGTGAAATGGACAATCTACCTTCGACCACTGTCTAGAGTCTAGATCGATAATGCCTTTTTAGCCCATTCGGGATAGCATTTGACCTTGCACGCCGAGCTGCCCCAAATTTTATTTTTCTAATCTTTACGAAGGTTCAATGGTAGTGTAAATCTTGACCGAATTACGGCGTTGTGTTAGTCGCCATCTTGATTTTAAACAAGAACCTCAATATCCCCGCCATTTTCAACTTTTCGACAAAAAGTATAGAAACTGAAATTGTTGAAAATGCCGATTTTCTATAATTTGGTTTATTATAATTTTCTCATGCAATCGACATTTTTTGTTAGAACATTTCTACCTAATAGACATTACAAAGAAAATCAATGCAGTGCGGCAACATAGCGCCTATTACATTCCTGTTTTTGGTCTTCGAACAGGCAAAGGTGGCGATATCAGTTACTCTAGGACTCTAGCAACCAAGTAGTACATTGATTACAAAAAGAAAAACGCTGGACGGAAGGGCCGCCCTTCCGGGTTATCGTACTAAATACTGGCATTCTATAAAAATAACAAAGTTACTCGTTATTTTGATATTTTAGAAACACCTTGTATACTCGAAAATATTTTATGGTTCTACGCATCATTAATTCCCTCATTTGAGAAAATGTTCGGGGACACACTATAGATTATTGCATAAATCAATAGAATATTAGTCATATTTTCATTTCATATTAGTCCATTTTTCTGAGAAATTAATAGTTTAAAATATTTGCATTTTACTGCATGGATTGTAATGAAATTTTGGGAGTAGCCCAAAGCCCAATCTCCTAATTCAAAGTCCATCCTATATACTATGGGGCTTTTACCATGGGGGCGGTTCTCACCACTTCTCGGGGATAGAACATTTTTATTTTCGAATTGCATGGAGCAAAAGGAAGAATTTTAAGAAAATTTAAAAATGAGCTCTATAATTTGATCTTATTTTTTTCACCCGTCCAACTTTTTGAAAGTAGAAATAACACTATACGGGGTGTCCAGAAACTCTACCGACAAATGAAGACAGGAGATTCCTCAGATAATTTTAAGACAATTTAACCCAATTCACCTAGTCCGAAAATGCTTCTTAAGGGAGCTAGAGCTCTTTGAAGATGGCGTCATGAAATTAGTTTTTCTTAAATACCTCCAGAACACTTCTATTTAGAAAAACGAAAATTGGTATACGTATTACCTTTTCAGAGATGAATCGATTCCATCCATTGCAAATTTCTAGTACCGGTCATAGGTGTCCGTTTTGGGTAGAGCAACGGGTATTTTATCGCATAAATTTTTTGTCTTTAACTTTTATGCATTTTTGACACCGGATTATTAAATTGTGAGGTATTCTAGTACAAAAAGGTACTCTTGCTTTAAGTCGGTAGGACACACCGTTTTCTAGGAAAATCGATTTGAAAGTTTTTCGTTCTTGGAATTTGAAAAAAAATTGAAAGAACTTTTCAACAAAAAACGAAGTATTTTACCAACATACAGTAAGAGTACCTTTTAGTAATCGAATACCTCATAATTTAATAATCTAATGTCAAAAATGCTCAAAAATTCAAAACAAAAAAGTTATGCTATAAAATAACTGTTGACCTACCCAAAACGGACGCCTATGACCAGTACTCAAAATTCGCAATTAATGAAATCGATTTATCTCTGGAATATAAATAAATGTACCAGTTTTCGTCTTTCTAAACAGTTTTTTTTTAAATTATTTTTTTAATTCAAAAAGCGAAAAGTTTTCAAATCGATTTTTATAGGAAACGGTGTGTCCTATCGATTTAAAACAAGAGTACCTTTTAGTACTAGAATACTTTAAAATTTCATAATCCAGTGTCAGAAATGCATACAAGTTAAAGCTAAAAAAGTTATGCGATAAAATAACTGTTGCCTTACCCAAAACGGACGCCTATGACTGGTACTAGAAATTGACACTGGATGGAATCGATTTATCTCTGGAAGGTAAATACGTGTACCAATTTTCGTTTTTCTAACTAGAAGAGTTCTGGAGGTATTTAAGAAAAACTAATTACAAGACGCCATCTTCAAAGAGCTCTAGCTCCCTTAGGAAGCATTTTCGGACTAAGTGAATTAGGTTAAATTATCTTGAAATTATCTGAAGAATCTCCTGTCTTCGTTTGTCGGTAGAGTTTCTGGACATCCTGTATTAAGAGATATTGCAAAAGAAAAACAATGCATTTAAATTCTGGTGAATGAGGGGTTAAATGTATGTACTTCTCATTTTTCCTTAAAGTACATTAGTCATATATTTTTTTGCACCATATCTCGCTTAGTTTGAATGTAACCGACATTTAACGGTGCTCGTTTTAAAGGACTTTTCAAACACTACAAAAGCATGAGCACTTTGAGCATGCACCAAAAAACAAACTCTTTTTACCTACCATATCTCTTTTTGTATTATAAATAGAAAATTTACGAAGGAACGAATCTCTTTGTTATTTATAATTAAAAAAAAATTTTATATAGTGTTTTTAGTTTGATGCATAGTTTTTAAGGTATTCTCAAAAAACCGTCCGAAAACGTGTCATTTTTAAATGAAAATGGCCAATTTTCAACTACGCATAGCTCAAAAAGTATTGAGTTCTCAAAAAAAAGTATAGATCAGTTTTTGCTTAAAAATAGGTTCTCTAGCCACTTCCATGCTTATTTTGACCATTAAATTTTCCACCCCCTTGAAGGGGTGGGAATTGCCCCAAGATAAAAGCGCCATAGTATATAGGGTAGATTTTGTTTCTTGAACTATTCCCTACTTACTGTGAAAATATCAAGTACATCGATGTAGTAGGATGGAATTCGGAGCCAAATACCCTCATTGACTGCCCTATAATAATCCTCTGCTATTATCGCGTGAGAGGGGACACACACAAGATTCTAGCAAAATTTCAATTTTCTGTAACTTTTCGAGTTTTTGAGTTACAGCAACAAGTTTTATGTCATTGGAAAAATAATTTTACATTCTTTCAAAATATGTAAAAATATACAGGGCGTATGTAAAAAATTAAGATTTTTTTTTATTTCCGGTTAAACCGGAAGCCATATTGTAGGTAAAATTTATTGTGCTAATAGATAACAAAGTACTATATATGTCTGCCAAATTTCAAATTTTAGTTTCTATTACAGAGGTAGTTACGGGCACTCGAATATTTTTTTATAAAAAATTCGTAACTCCCCTCCTATGAGGAGTTAAGAAATCTGACAAATGTTATTGAATTTACTGATAGGATATCAAAAATATATCTAAAAATAAACAAATTCCTTGGAGTCATTTTTGAGAAAATTTAGTTCAAATTTATGTCAAATTTAAACTTACTAATGCCGAATTTCATCGAAATCGGTCCAGTAGTTTTTGCTGGGCGGTGGCGACATACGTACGTACATACGTACATACTTCCGACATGTTTTTTTATTTGCTTTTTAGACTCAGGGGGACTCAAAACGTCGAAAAAAAGTGAAATCTGAAAAAAAATTTTTTGCACGATCCTATAACTTTATCTATTATACTCATACTGCGTATGTAGTACGATAAAGTAAAAAGACTCCACGTCAGAATTTAGTTTAGAATTGTCACTTTTGTAAAGTAGATACAAATTTTGTTCTCTTTTATTTACACATAAATATTTTACAGTCCACGCCACAATTTCATTTATCTACCATAAGATAACCACCAATATTTTCCGAGTTATGGGGAAAATGGTGACAGTTATAGCATAATTAATGCTTTATCTCGTTTATTATTAGTTTTAAAACAAAAATGTACCTATACAAAAATGAAGAGGATTAAATTTTATACAATTTTGAGCTCTTTAATATTTTTTGCTAAAATCAATATTTAAGGTAGTACGTATGTTGTAAAGGCGCGAGCGTATCACCTGATTGGGTTTTTAGCAATTGTTGTTGTTCAATATCTTTGCCATTTTCAACTTTTCTATAAAAAGATAAAAAGTGTAAGGACTGAAATTATTGAAATTGCGATTTACTCTAATTTTTGAATGGTAAAATTCCCCCAACAGGGTCCAAAAATAAAAAAAAAGTTGAAACACAAAAATATATTATCTGACATGAATCTTAAAATATCGACAGACAAATTCCACTAATAAACCCGCTAGTTAATAAAAATAAGGGAAGTTAATGCATATAAGGTATTATTATAGACAAGGCGAAAACGGCGGGTTCGTTGGAAAAAATATTCACATGAGTTTTTTTGCATAATCACATGTGTAATATACCCCAGAATAAGGTTCAAGAAGTCGCCAACGCGAAAAGTGGTCCGAATTAAACAAAAATTTAATGAAAGTGCAAAAATTATTATTTTTAATCCGGACAATTTTTTTGAGTTTTTTTCGGTTAAAAATTATTATTATGAAAGTCAGAAAGTGACTAAATCAAAGTTTAAAGCCCCCCCCCCCTACATGATCCTGAAGAAATTTGTGCCATTAATTTATTACTAAGCTGTTATTTTTAATTATTAACAATAAGCCGTAAGATCTCCTGAGTGCGAGTAAGATTCCCCATTGGACTGCCGGAATGGCATCTCTCTCGCACTCACCATAGACGGTTGCCTAATACGTGCAGGCGCTCATTATTATTACTTAAAAATAACAGCTTAGTAATAAAATAATGACAAACATTTTTTCAGGATCTTGTAGGAGGGCTTTAAACTTTGATTTAGTCACTTTCTGACTTTCATAATAATAACTTTTAACCAATTTATTAAGCCTTGAAAATCACCATTTTTCGTTTATTTTTTTTTCATTTTAAATTGTCTATAACTCGAAAACGATTAACTTTAGAGAAAAATTCCAAGAGACCTTTTTTGTCCAGAATGGTCCAAAAAACCTAACAGAAATTTGTAAGTCCAAAGACATTGATTTTTGCAATTTGATTAAAAAAATTGTTAAAAAAATTTGGACTACTTTTCACGTGGGCGACTTCTTGAACCTTATTCTGGGATGTCTCATAAATGTGATTATGCAAAAAATCTCATAGGAATATTTTTTCTAACGAACCCGCCGTTTTCGCCTTGTCTATACGTAGTCGACCACAAACCTTGGACCAAAACGGTCGCATTCCACCCAGTCAATTTTAAAATCTTTTATATTGTAACCATTAATGTGATTTTAATTATTTTAATGTGTTTTTAATACCATATATTCGAATGGCCTGGTACTTGTTCTAAAAATAACAAACTCAGTTTTTATTATTGATAAATTGAAAGTGATTCCAATGACAAAAATTAAAAAAAAATCTCAGTTTAATGGACTACCTACAATATTACTTCGCCGTTTTAACCGATGCAACCACAACATAATTAATACGGAGTTCCGGCACCAGCTATGATTCAGCCGTGCCCATTTTAACTCAGCCAGTGGCGTACGCTCTGCAAATGCAGATAAAGAACGACCAACTAGTACAAGGTAACGTTTCATTTCCCCAGGTTTTACCCACCACATATTACCAAACAACACAACAGCCCCTATACCTTAACAATATCCCACCCTTGCCAAACATCAACAACCAAGAAATGGAAATGGAAAACTGTAAAAAGCACTAGAAAACTGTAAAGAGCACACATGTTGTCTATAGTGTTCACTCCACATTTGGTTTCATTGTAATCTAGTAGGTATAACTCTTTAGTGCCAGGATCCATTTTCTAGGAAATTTTGTCGATATCAAACGTTTGTGTGTACACCCGATACGTTGTTAATTTAGGAACGTGACGTACTGAATCTCACAAAAATAAAAACTCGACGCGATAGACCGTGTGATATGAGCGGGGGTCTTATCACGTGTTTTTGTCGTAAAATTTAAGACAGCGACAGAAGGTTAAACTTCAATTTAGGCACTTGTCAATCTACAAAATAATAATTTACATTATTAGTTTTCAAGCATTGAAAATGCTTTTACAACGCTTTTATAAGCGACCATATTTGTTTAAAATTGCCCAAAAAACGTAAAAAAATATTGTTTCTACCGCCGTGCTAAAAGAGCCAATTTCACGCATGCATTCCGTTTTCGAAAGTTGCACTTTTCCGCACGCCGTGCGTAAAAGTAAATTTTTCCGCACGGCTGAAAGTAAAATACCTTGTAATATGGCATTATAATATATTATAACACATGCAATAAACTAATATTTAGATATTAGTTACTAATTTATTTCAAATTTATCTTATTGTGTTCATGTGTTAATGAAATTAGAGCGATTATTTCATTCATAGGAGATTATGGCCAATAGAAAGCTACAGAAATAAAAATTAAATTGATTATTTCATTCATAGGAGATTCCGACCAATAGAAAGCTCCAGAAATCGGAATTAAATTGATAATTTTTGATAATTTCTCGTCGTCAAGTATATTACGTCAGATGCCCTTCGTTGCTATGAAAAAATATATTCAGTGACATTAATGACAATTAATGTTTTAAAAATTATAAAAGTGATGACTTTCAACCGTAAAATATTTATAACAACTGTGTGTTTCATTGTACTAATTTGTACTTACATAAATAAAATACAATAAAATTTTGGTTTTTAACAGTCCTATTCATAAAATAATCGCAACAAATTGCACTCGATCTCTAAAATTAATATAGAATTTTAGAGCTCTTGTGCAATTACTACTGATAATTTTTGATTATTTCATTCATAGGAGATTCTGACCAATAGAAAGCTACAGAAATATAAATTAATCTGATAATTTTTTATAACTTCCCGTCGTCAAGTATATTACGTCAGATGCCCTTCGTTGCTATGAAAAAATACATTCAGTGACATTAATGACAATTAATGTTTTAAAAATTATAAAAGTGATGACTTTCTACCGTCAAATATTTATAACAACTGTGTGTTTAATTGTACTAATTTGTACTTACATAAATAAATTTTAATAAAATTTTGGTTTTGAACAGTTTTATTCATGAAATAATCGCAACAAATTGCACTCGACCTCTAAAATTATTATAGAATTTTAGAGCTCTTGTGCAATTACTACTGATAATTCGATGAAATAAAATTATTTTGACATAATATTGAAAAGTCAGATCAGTAGACAATTACAATGGTTTTGAATCGTCGTCATGGAAACCAATATCATCGTCGTAGTAACCCATTATTTGAAAAGTTTGGTTTGGACAACCTTGTCAAAGAGTTAATTTGTGTATTTTTACTTCTAAATAAAAATTTATATTACTTTATTTTTTGTGGCTTTTTACCAAACGTACGGCCCTAGAAAAAATATTGTTCTAACTCCGCTATCGCGTCGTTCGGGTCAACGGCAGTCTCGTGCGTGAAAGTATCACTTTCCGCACTAGTTAGGAAAATAACTATTTCGGGGCAAAAAAGGTGACCTTTTGAATTTGTTTAAAAAAATTGTTTAACAATTTCTGCCCAAAAATCTCGCCCGGTACCCTTCTAATTTGTTTAAAGGGGACATTTATTTTTGAATAGAAATCTGCAAAGAAACCGAATCAGAATATTTGTCATACTAGGCCAGGGCAATGAGACAAAAATATACCCTGTTCGTGACACTTCAACAGCTAGAGTACTGAAGCGTTTTTTCGACAGGTAATACCCATAAGAACAAATTGTAACCATTTCCTGCGTAGGATCTGGCGGCCATTTTTATTTATAAACAATTTAGTGTCAAAAAACGACCATTTTTTATTTTTTTTTTTGAAGTTCTACTTCTTTACCGGCGATATGAGGGTGAATTTTTATATGTTAAAACCTATGATCCCGGCGCATGCGCATTATAACTTTGTTCTGATTGGATGTTCAAATGACATGTCAAAAATTATTCAATATGACGGCTGTGGCACAGCTGTAGTTAGATTATTTATGGTTGTTGCGTTTTAAAATTTGTGTGAAAAGAAACAACAAACAAAAGTTAGTTAATAGTTAGGTATACTGCCTTTTTAAATAGTTTCCATATACCTATATTTTTGTACTTTTGGACTATTTTGGACAAGGAAAACTCATTCTAATTTGGTAAGTAGTTTTTATTATAATCATATTGTAATTATACATTTGGATTAGGTTGAAATACAGTAGAGCGTCGATTATCCGAACTAATTGGGGGACATAGGTGTTCGGAAAACCGATTTGTTCGGATAATCGAACTACAATATATTGATACATATTTATAGTCATACATATTTATCCACAAGTGAATAAAAGCCATATTTATATACCTACATATTTATTTATATCTTGATAATGACAACTAGCAACTAAACAAAAAAGTGCAGTCTTTGCAACAACATAATTATTTTTGGATACAATATTGAAGAAAATTGAAGATATTTGAAGCGTCAATTACTAACGCTTGCTCGGTATTCAAGTGCGGGACGCGGGAGTCGATAGTTCGAATAAGCGGTCGTTCGGTTGATCGACGTTCGGATAATCGACGCTCTACTGTACATTTATTTTCTCAAGAATGGGGATTTCAGAGAGAAATCCCAAATTAGGTCCGATTTTTATTTTTAAATTATGATTTTTTGGCGTAGATTTATTTATCTAGTAGGTATGTAATGCTTTGATTTACATACTTAATTTGATTACCAACAAAAGTTCTACCAATCTTCATCTAATATATTGTTTTCTTACTGTTTTGTTATATTTTAATATTTTCTTCCACAAAATTTAAACTACATAATTTAATTATATTCAAAACAACTGTCAAACAGTAAAACGTTCAGTTACCCTATTTTTCCAAATGACAAATAATGTGGAATTGGACGAGTGAGTCTAGGCTTCGATTACGAATCAAAGCGCCACGAAATTCACTGGTTCGATTCCCGATGCAAGATTTTATTTTTTTATTTTTTTATGCATTTTATGATTGTAAGTATATTTGTTATATATTTTTTTTTCAGAAAATGCGTATTTAAAATTTTTGCCAACAATTATTATCGTTCAGAAATCATTTTTTCTTTGTGGCATTTTTCAATGTGATTGTGTGCGTTTTATTCTTTTATTTTTTAAATTTTTGGTATTGTCTTAAAAATCACATCATATGTAGCAGAAGTATAACTTCTTACGTGCGTACAAAGTACACACACATTCTTTTTTCAAATCAATGGAAAACAGTGAAACTTATGATTTTTTAGTACAAACATCCTTGAGAGCATGGAAAAGGCTTTATAATGACGTATTACAAAGTTTGATATACTCATTTATTGTTAATTTAATTGCGGAAAAAGTTAATTTTGCAATAATTATTGTAAAAATTCGTATACAGCTTTGAAATTTTTGCCAAATGAGGGTCCTTTGGTGCCTAATATGTTATAAAAACTTCAAAGAGATTCATTTAATTGTTTAAATGTTATTCAGATTGTTTATCCCAGAGAGCTTTTTTTTTGTAATATCATAAGTCAAAAAAAAAATTATTTTAGATCCATACTACAGGTGTCAAATGAAAGAGCATCAGCTATACTTTCAAACTGGTTTAAAAAAAGTGAATAAAAATGCATTTATTAGTAATAAATAATTATGCAAAAGTACCGTCAATTTTTCCTTATAAACATTTTGAGTATATTTTTTTAATCTATTTTTTACCGTGTTTTAGGTGCACAACTACCAAGTAATGTTATGTATATAATAATTGATAAAAAATTGTAATAAATAATTATATGTATAATTTAATATATAAAAAAATTTAAAGTTTATAAGGAAAAATTAACGATACTTTTGCATAAAGTTATTTTCCTAACAAGTGCATAAAGTCATACTTTTCCCCACGCGACTGCAGTTTGCCGAACGACGCGAAGTGGGAGTTCGGCATGCAGTCGAGTTCGGAAAAGATACTTTCTACAAGCGTTAGGAACAATATTTTTTCTACGAGTCTTGAAAAAATGACCAAATTTTAATCAATTAATTTAATTAATATGAAAATACATACACAAATTAATTCTTTGACAAGGTTGTCAAAACCAAACTTTCAGCATAATTGGTTAGCATGACGACGATCTTGGTTTCCATGACGACGATTCAAAACCACTGTTATTGTCGGAAAAGTAACACGCGTGCGGAAAAGTAAAATTTTCTAAACTAAAACGCGTGCGCGAAAGTAGACATTTTTGCACGCTCGTAGAAAAATTATTTATTACAAATAAATGCATTTTTATTCACTTTATTTAAACCAATTTGAAAAAATAGCTCATGCTCTTTCATTTGAGATATGTAGAATGGTCCTAACATAATTTTTTTCTGACTTACGTTATTACAATAAAAGAGTTCCCTGGGATAAACAATTTGAATAAAATTTAAACAACTGAATCAATCGGTTTTAAATTTTGGTCACATATTAAGCATCAAAGAGCCCTAATTTGACAAAAATTTCAAAGCTGTACACTAATTTTTACAACAGTTATTGCGAATATATTTGTTTTGCAATTTCGACATTTTTCGCACCTATATTAACAATGAACCAGTATATCAAACTTTGTAATACGCCATTTTTAAGCTTTTTTCATGCTCTCGAAGAGGTTTGTACTAATAACACCATAGGTTTTACTATTTTCCATTGATTTGAAATTAAAAATATGAAAAAAGGCTGTTTTTGACACTTAATTGTTTATAAATAAAAATGGCCGGCAGATCCTACGCAGGAAATAGTTACAATTTGTTCTTATACCGTGGCTGTTGAAGTGTCATGGAAAAAACCTTATTACACTGGACTATACGGGAGCGGCATCACAAGACTGACTTGTGTAAAGAAATAAAACAATAAGACTGTTTTTACATTATATTAGGCGGGCTTTGCGTGCTGTAGTTGACCTTGACCGTAAATATTTCTGACAATTTTACACCACTGAATATAAAATGTAAATGTATTTTTCAGTTTCGTATAAATTTATCTTTTGTGTCTACCAAAACAGGGGTTGTTTTAACCTTATTTGAATATCATCTTCGCGTACCACGCGGTTAAATCGTTAAACTGCGACCTAAATATATTTTAAAGAGGAATATACATATTTTTATATCCCTTTTGTAATATAGCAAATATTTTGGGAATTATGACGTTTTCAAAGTTAGAGAATCTTATCCAAACAAAATAAAAGCAACAATATTTTTGCAAAAATAAAATACAAATACGTCAAATAAACAAAATTATTTCATAAAAAAACTGTTTGGCAAATAAGACGTGTTAACATTACCAGTTAAGTCCTTTATTTGGTGCGATCATCGTGCCGAAAATCTTCGTCTGGATTGTTTACCCGCTACATTACCTTCAACTATCATTCGCTCCATGCCTTCTTTTCTTCTAGTTATATGTCCAAAATATCTCAGTATATTTTGATAGTTTTGGTGAGTCTAGTGTTTAATGATTACATTAAGTTCTAGTATTGAATTATAAATGGTAGACCCACATTTCAAATACCATTATACGCTTCGAATCTGAATTTTCGTTAGTCCATGTTTCTTGAAGAGTAGATGGCGATAGAAAATATCAATGCTCGAATAAGGTATAGTTTTGTATTTTGATTATTGCCATTCTGGCTATTGCGATACGTCGACGGATCTCGTCTTCCCATCTTCAGTTCCAGTGATGACGGAACCTAAATAATTAAATTGTTTGACTACTTTGTACCCTTCCTTGTTTCTTATCTCTGTTGGTTATTTCTAATCCTATAGATGATCAGTAGGTACTTTGAATTTTAGTATATTTATTTTCAAGATTTCATATTTCATACCCACCGGGGTCCATTTCGTCATAATTTCCAGTTCTTCTGCTGAATAAGAATCTTCTGTCTCATCAGCATATCTTAGGGTTTTGATTTTTCTCCTATTGTTGATCCACCTTGCCATTCCTCAAACACTTGACATAATACGTATCCATTGTGTATATTGCATAGAAGGGGGACATTATGCCGAACTGATATTTCAATTTATTTCTCGAATCTTTTACAGTTATTTTAATATGTCGAAATCTTTGATATTCTATCGTCTCCATTTTAGTAAGTACATACCATATTTTATGCCATTTTAACCAACCTTGGAGTACTTAGGTACTAAAGGAAACACAAATATCTAACAATAAAACACTGAAAACGTTTGTTTTCTATACTTCCACAAAATTTATTATATCTAAGTGACTACAGCTGTTTCGGCGGAGTGCCTTTCTCAAGTAATATAGTTTACAATGTGTTTGCCTTTTTAAGTCTTCAACTGAAGAGGTTGAGGAGTGGGGAGCTGTTTGTCTCGAGTTGGTCATTCAGAATTATATCTGTATTTTTCAGTTTATTAATTTCCATAGATTCTAAAAAAGATAGCTTAAGGCCTTTATTTTGAATATGTAGAATTTGAAACTCTTTATTGAAAGAATGATTATGATCTAGAAGGTGAAGTGCGTATGTAGAAGTGTCTGTTTTTCTATTGTTGAATGCCCTTTTGTGTTCTGCTATCCGTTTGTCAAAAGTTCTGCCAGTTTGACCGATGTACGTTTTCGGACAGTCACCACAAGTTAGTTTGTACACACCACTCTGTAGTTGCTTTCTCTTTCGGCTTTTATTGTTATTAATATATTTGCTTAAGTTGTGGTGACTGTCCGAAAGTACAAACTAACTTGTGGTGACTGTCCGAAAACGTACATCGGTCAAACTGGCAGAACGTTTGACAAACGGATAGCAGAACACAAAAGGGCATTCAACAATAGAAAAACAGACACTTCTACATACGCACTTCACCTTCTAGATCATAATCATTCTTTCAATGAAGAGTTTCAAATTCTACATATTCAAAATAAAGGCCTTAAGCTATCTTTTTTAGAATCTATGGAAATTAATAAACTGAAAAATACAGATATAATTCTGAATGACCAACTCGAGACAAACAGCTCCCCACTCCTCAACCTCTTCAGTTGAAGACTTAAAAAGGCAAACACATTGTAAACTATATTACTTGAGAAAGGCACTCCGCCGAAACAGCTGTAGTCACTTAGATATAATAAATTTTGTGGAAGTATAGAAAACAAACGTTTTCAGTGTTTTATTGTTAGATAAAATGAACTTCCATCAAGTAACGGTCGAATCCATCAATTAAACACAAATATGTTTCTGTATTCAATTCTCGAGCTTATTTTATATTTTGACGAATATTAAGAATGTGTTCTCTTGTGCCCCCACCTGGAACGAATATGCATTCTTCTTGGCGAATCTGTGGTAGGAGGATTTGATTTTTGGCTTTCATTGATGATGGTGTGGAGTACTTTGCTCGGATGGGATATTAATATTACTGGACGTTAAATGTTGCATTTCGCCACTTGGCACTTAGCCATTATCCAGAGTTCCAGATTTTAAGCATTACTTGAATCCCTATCTTTCCATCCAATGTTTTTCGTATCTATTTTGTCATTGGGGTTGTGTTATGGGTGGTTTCAGTGATCTACTTCTTTGTGTTTTCTCAGTTTTCGTAAGGATCTCAGGTAGTTGCTGGTAGATCAGCGTTTACTAATGCTTCTCTAAAATTTTCGGGTTGTTTTGGAATCAATTCTTTTCTCGTATTTGTGACTATCTTACTCTGTAGCTTAATAAAAAATTCTGCTTGTAAGATTTTGTTGTCGGAAACAAAGGATAGGAAGATAGATATGGATTTTATCAGGTGGTATACTTATTTCTTCTACTATATTTTACGTCGCTTAGGATTTTTGCATCTATACTTATATAATGTGCTTATTGGCTGGCTTAACATTAGTTTTTACTATAAAGCATTTACTATAATGTATGTATGTACATTTTTCCAGTATGTTTGAATTAATCTTGCTACGCGTTTTGACCTGATTTTTACCTACTGCCATGAAAACTTTGTAGTAAGGGGCCTCCCAATATCCTGGGCCATCCCAGTGTGTCTCAGAAATACTGCATATATCTACAATCTTCTTGATCAGTTGTTCATTTTATATTATACCCACATACCCAGTTTACCTGGTGGTGGAAGATACTTGCACACAAAATGCTTCAAAATTTGGCTCTAAAATGACCAACAGACATGGTAAAGATAAATGGAAGATTTTTTGTTCAACAAAAATGTAGGAAGATAAACAATAAATTAGGACGGTGATCTTACTACCATTTAGAACGTAATAAGTAATGTAATAAATGACAATTAGACTCAAGACTTACTTGGAATCAGCAGATAGAAAGAATAACGAAGAGAGCGGTATCTACGTTAATGGTAACCAGACGTACTCATGGAAAAATGTGGGGTTTGAGACCAGACATGGTATATTGGACTTATAACATGGTGGTAAAACCCACAATTACATATGCATCAGTGGTATGGTGGCCAAAAGTGCAGCAAAAAAGTGCCATCATCAAATTAAGCGAGGTGCAAAGACTTGCTTGTCTCGGGATCACGGAGGCTATGAGGGGCACACCTACGGCAGCTATGGAGGCACTACTGGATCTCCCTCCTTTACATATAACAATAAGAGGTGAGGCGAGAATGGGCTATTATAGACTGCGAGAAAACCTGAGCAACGTACCAGTTAAATCAGGACATAGTAAAATAACGAATGAAATTAATGATGCCGAATGGATGATGATTTCTGACCATATGACATCAAGATATATGCCTGAAGTACCTTTTCAAGTGGACATTTGCCCCACGAGACGAATGGGACAGAGGAAACTCTCGACACAGACTGCAGGGTTGCACCTGGTATACGGACGGGTCTAAAACTGCAGACGGTTCGGGCGCAGGAATATTCTATAGTGGTGGAAATTTCAACATTTCTATTCCACTGGGGGAATGTACCTCCGTATTTCAGGCAGAGATTTTTGCAATCTTGCAGTGTGCAAGAGAAAACAACCTGAGGGCATTCGAACTGCAGCGGGTTAACATATGCACAGATAGCAAAGCAGCCATTGGGGCTTTTATAAGCCCTAAGGTGAACTCGAGGCTGGTGTGGGAATGTCGACAAGAACTTGATAGACTGGCACAACATAACAGTATTATACTGGTATGGGTTCCAGGTCATCGGGGCATATACGGCAATGAAAGAGCTGATGCACTTGCCAAGAGAGCATCAGCTACAAAATACCTGGGTCCAGAGCCGGCCGTGGGAGTGCCAAAAAGCACCGTCCGCGAACGAAAAAAAGCCTGGATCCGAAGCCAACACAACTCACACTGGGAGAGTGTACCCGGTCAAACACATAGCAAGATGTATATCGGACGGACATGTGCTAGTAGAGCTGAGTTACTGCTGAAAACAAGCAGGAATCAGCTCAGAGTCATAACAGGTTTCCTCACTGGACATGCGCCAGTTAAGGGTCACCTACATACAATGGGGCTGTTTCATGGAGACTTGAGCTGCAGACTCTGTAACAGAGAACCTGAAACCGTCAACCATATCTTGCATGACTGTGAGGCATTGAATCGGAGGCGGCAAACACTTTTCGGAGACATTGAAATGACTCCAAATTTATATGGCACCCACCCACTAGACCTGTACAAGCTGGTACAGGGTTCCAGAATTCTGGAATGGGTTTCATAAACAATGGAAGATGTACAATAAGCCAAGTGGCTGCAGTACAACCGGTTCACAACAGACGGCTTCCAGGGAAAAAAAATGTAATAAATGACAATTCGAAGGACTTGCTACTAATATGGGAAATAAACAATAAAATATTAACTAATACGTAATTTAATTACTATCTTTATTACTATAACTAAATTAAGATCCGGTCACAGTTTTAGCGTAAAGTTCTTATACTTGGGACTAGGACGTTTCATCGCCGCCAGTTCATCGCCGCCGTTTCGATGCCGCCAGTTCATCGCCGGCCAATTCATCGCGGGCCGTTTCGATGCCGCCGGTTCATCGCCAGTCAGTTAATAGCTAACTGATATATTTTCGAATTTTCAACCAATTTTCGACAGTTACATTTATTATTTATTTTTAGTATTAATTAGGAATTCTAGGAAATGCGAGATATGACCATTTCCGATGCTATACTTAATCTTTTAATAGACTTTTATAATATAAAATATAATTTAACACTACAAATTTAATACTGTTTAGTATCAAATTTAGGGGAAGTAGAAATAGAACAGTAAATTAATATAATAATATTTTTTATCTATTTATTTGTCATAAGTTTTGAACTGAATTTAACGTCGTGTCGTGTCATCTCCCATAATACAAGATCAACTGACTAACTGGCGCTGAAACGGCCGGCGATGAAATGGACTGGTGATGAACCGGCGGCATCGAAACGGCGGCGATGAAACGACCCATTCCGTTATATTTAAACCGTCTATTTAATGTCAAATTTACAGTAGTCTACGACATACAACACGACAGCACTGTTACAGTTTAAATATCACTAATTAGAACATGAACCAAGGATGTTTTTCTTTAGTATTAATAAACTTTAATATTAATAAGTATTAATAATAAGCGTTTGCGAAACGTGTAGCTTTTAAGCTATAAGCTAGACACACAATACCTATATAAAAAATGTGAAAGTTGAAAACTTTAACAATAACTGCATTGACAAGACTGGTCTAATTCTAGATTTGTGCCCTTTTACTAAAAATACTCTCGACACCTAACGGTAGAAGAGAACAGGATTATATATATACTAAAATGCTCGCGAGTTTAGCATCCAAACTCTTTATCTTTCTTTCTTCTTGCACCCCTTCCTTATGCCCTTTCAGGTGTCGAATTTGGGTTTAGTTTCACGGATAAAAATAATTGAAAAAATATCCTAAAGTAGTAAAAGGACGTGTACAGATAGCACGAGAAAGATCTGAAGAATTCAACTGGAAAAGAGGTATCAAACAAGGAGACAGTCTTAGCCCGTTACTATTCATAATAGTCATGAACGAATTGACTAGAAATACTGGAGAAAGAGCCAACCACATACGGATAAATAGGATACCAAAGATTACAGCCAGTAAAAATAGAAGCCTTATTGTATGCAGATAACATAGTCTTTACAGCAGATTCCGTGACAAAAATACAAAAACTTATAAACATATTTATGGACAGAGGAAATAGAGAAATTAAAAATAGAAATTAACACCGAGAAAAATAAAATAATGGTCATCGGCGAAAAGGAAGAAAATGAAATAAATATAAATATATATCACATGCAAAAATACACAACTAGCGTACCTCAAACCAAACATAAACTGTTCAAAAACAAAATACATGGTATTTAGCCGTTTGGCCCATCAAGATTCACGGTTATATGTTGATGGTCATATAATTCAAAGAGTTTTAAATATCTTGGTTGCCATATTATTGAACAACTAGATCCAGATAAAGAGATAAAATGTAGAATCCAGATAGCCCGCACGACATTTTTAAAAATGAGGTCATTCTTCTGTAATGATAACTTGCAACTTCAACTTCGAAAGCGCATGATTAAATGTTACATTTGGTCAGTCCTCATGTATTGTGTCGAAGCATGGACATTAAAAATATCCACCATTAATCGTTTGGAGGCCTTTGAAATGTGGCTGCACAGACGTACACTGAAAATACCATGAACAGCTGTGCTGATAAATGTGGCAGTCCTTAAGAGAGCAAATGCTGCCCGCGAGCTGCTTGATAACATCAAATTATATAGAAAGATGGGCTATTTTGGACACGTAGTAAGGAGAGACCGGTATAATATTCTTCAACTCATTATGATGGGTAAAATCGAAGGACGCAGAGGAATTGGTAGAAAGCGCCTCTTGGTTGAAGAATATCAGGGAGTGGACAGGAATAAAGATAGCAGAACAACTATTTAGAATCGCGCGAGACAGAGACAGTTTCGCCATGTTAATCGCCAACGTCAAGAGGACTTTATAGGGCACGTTAAGAATAAGACTCAACTAGAAATAGTTACCTCATATGATTATATTAAAAGTATAATTACCGATGATGGAAAACTAGATTTTCGTAGTATTCTTTCCATACTTTAGCTATCTGTTCTGGATTTGGTTTATTGTATCCCTTACGACTGATATTTCTTTCTGTTTCTGTTTCCTTTCTTTGTCTGATTGTTGTCCAAAAGCTTCTATTATTTGTTACGTAGTCCTCTTATAATATTTTTCTCCAAACTCTTTCCACGTTTTTGTTTCGATTGTCTTATGGTGTTTTTTGCTAATAGATTGAGCCTTTTATATACTTATTTATCTTCTTCGAGCTCGGTTTCAATGTATTTTTTCATGCTATTTTCTTTTTCTTCTCTGCTGACTTTTGGTTTTCTAGATGTCTTAATCTTCTATTTGTTACTTTTTTGTAACGTTTTCGGACCTGTTCTAATTTGAGCCTATTTGCTTATATTCTTTGGTAATATTTTCTGTCCACCTCCTCTATTTTGTCATCCCCGAGATTTGCACTAACCATCCTGTGCTGTGTAGCTAGTTCCGGTTCCATTTCTGTTAAGACGCTATACATTTTATCTTCTAGGTTTATCGTATAATCTATCAAACTTTTCGCACTTCTCTCTTCCGCCACGAATGTATATTTGTCTCCCATATTTTGATTTGTAAATGTGTTTCCTATTAGTAGGTCATTTGCTTGGAAAAATCTAGCATTTTGATACCATTCCTGTTCAAACTTTTCTCTCCGTATTTTCCAATGCATCCTAATATTTTGTTAACATCTTTGTCCATTCTTGAATTCAAATCTCCTAAAATTATGACTTTCTCTCTCGATTTCGTCGTTTTCACATTTTTTCAAAATTGGTTAAAACAATATTAATTCGTACTCGATTTTATTCGTAAGTGTATCTTTTCTTTTAGTTTTTGGAGAAAACCTCATCCTTTTATTTACTATTTTTTATATTATTTAATTACACAAGAATATTAATATACCTATTATATTGATTTATAGCATTTATCAATATTTTCATTCGATGTATCATATGATACAATATATCGATGAATAATTTTTTTTGTCATTCCTGTGGGAACGTGATTCGGGAATTCCCCGCATGTAAAAGTCCTTACATGTCCTAAATTACTTTCGTGGCCTAGGCCAAACTAGTTTGTCCTGAAATCGGGTTTGGCCGGTAACATATACACTCTTGCAGTATTCAAACTAAATTGTAATTCTTGATTAGTCGTTAGTGGAAAATATATAATCACTTACATTTTGTATCCAGTATATAGTTATTTAATTAGTATATTTATTTTGTTGCAGGTACATTTCGAGAGATACAAAAGAAGAAACTGTGAGTACTGAAACTATCTTTGACGTTTTTTTTTGCTCTTATGGCAACAATTATTAGGGGATGCTTGGATGCTAAATTTGCAGTTACTAACGTGTCATTGTCATGGGGACCTATTGGGTTGTGAAAATTAGGTCCTAAAACCAAAAAAAGTTAAGTTAGGTTTTCCAATTTAGTGGGGATTTTCTATTTTTTAATTTAATTTTCCATTTCCAAAAATCGTTTTTTCGGATTATAGCGCCATTATCCATAAATAAAGGTTACGTATTTTTACGTAGAGGGTCCAAACCTGCAATAAAAAATGGGGGTTCTTATTTAAGATTTTAAAGTTTGTGTTTGGTGTCATTCTATAGATTTTTAAGTTGCGAAATATCGCGAGGTTCCTATTTCATATTTTAAAGTTAACCCTCCTTTGCTATCATTCGATAGATCTTTGAAAAATATTGAACACGTATTTTTCAGTTTATGGATCTGATATCCATTTCGCAAAATATTCGCTTTTTTTGTGAAACTTTGTGACACCCATTTCTTTACGCCCCGCTCAAATCGTCAGATTTTTGAAATATACACTGTTCTTTATGAAGTTACTGACTTACCTTATAGGCGAGCGGCAGCAACCCCTAAAATGTCGATATACCGACAACTAAAATCAACTTTCAGGTGAATGACCAATTTTGGTCATTCTTTATGTTTTTGAGGTTGCTGAATCCGAATATAAACTTTATTTTTATCTAAAATGGGTGGAACATGCTCAAAAATCAGATTATATGCAAAAACGCGTAAAATCAATTTTGATGATTTTTCAAATTTAACTCGCTGTATCGTTGGTCACTGTAAATATTTCCTTTTGAAAATTTTTATGGTATCATCTGTGAAGTAATTAGATAACAATAAGATTTGTTCGAAATGTTTAAAGCAATTAAAAGAGGAGTTGTTAATGTTTAAACATTTTATCATCATATTTCATTAGTTTCATGTTTACTTAAAAAAACAAAGTGATAAACTCTGCAGTTTGTAAATTACATTAACACAGCATTAAAGCATAACTCATGAGAAGTTTTCTGGAAAATTTTAAGTCAAAATATGCAATAGGAAAAAAGTTAGGTGACTTTATAGACCCGTGGGTCTCCTTCGAAAAACCCTTATTTCTCGAGATATTGACAACGATGTGGTGAATGGCTAATTTTGGACATACTTTATGTTTTTGATGTAGGGGAGTGCATATATAGATTTTCACTTCGGAAAAAATCAAACAAGATAGAACTTTTTTTAATTTCATTGAAAAATGTTTAATACACAACATATTATCAAAAAGTTTTACTCCAGAAGTGGGTGCTTCATTTTTTATTAAACAAATGAACTGCGAAATTAGAATTTTTTTAAATAACTCCGAAAATATAAATTTTAGAAAAAAAAAACAGCCTTGACCATTGAAAAATTCAGGAAATTTTACAAAAAAAAACTTATATAAACTTTTTTCTAAAACTAAATCTACAGCTTCTATAATTTTTTATTTATAACGCTTAAGTCACCCATCTCACAAAAATTTGGAGCACTGTAAACTAGTGTTCGGCGAAGTGAACGGTTGAGTTATTTTAATGTAATTCTTCAACTAATGCATCAAATGAAACTTTACAAATTAGATATGAAAAAAGAACAATTAAGCTATCTTATGGTTATAAAAAAAATAATATGTATGGGCATAAGTACGGTGTGGGCGGAAAATGAGACTTAAATTAATTTTGTCTAAATTGATTTAAAAATGTGTAACTAATACAATTTTACTTATAAAACCCTCAAATTTGCACAACCTACCTTTTAAACATCTAATTAAACGAGGTTTCATTAAAAAAAATCTCAAAAATTTAATTAAAATGATACGGCACCTCAAAAAAGGTAATTTTTGAAAATTTCGTAGTTTTAGAGAATTACTACCACTTTAAGACGATATTACTCAAGTTTGAACAGATTTATTACAATTTTATAGGTGTTTTTTTTATAGAATGTAATTTTTAAAATGCACTGAATTACTTTACTTTAGAACTGAAATAATCAACTTCTGATGTTTCAGATTTTAGACTATGCAGAGCATTTTATGAAGAATGACTTTTTTTCGTTTCCCATATAGTCTAAGAGCTGGGAGCGGATTTTGTGCGTGATAAGTAATATGAAAAAACTATACGGAGATATGTTGAATTAGTTGTGTACATGACTTTCACCAACGGCCGGAAACCAGAGTTGGAGCCGAGGGTAGTTATAAGGGGTCAAAGTCGCGGATTTTATTATTTTTTTTATGACGCTCATGATCGAAATAGTGCACCAAAATTTGGGAATAAGTAGGTCATGACGTACCTAAGTGAAATCTCTAGGGGCTCAACGCTGCGTGGCCGACAAAGGCGTGGGGGTAGGGGTGAATATAAAAAAAATAACGGGTGTTTTGCGACGTTCGTGATTGAGATAGTGCACCAAAATTTGGGTATAAGTAGACCATGACATAAATAATTAAAATCCCCAGAGCCGGAAACCAGAGTGGGGAAGGAAGGTAGTATAAGGGGTCAAAATTCCGTTTTTTATTATTTTTTTTTGTGACGCTCATGATCGAGCTAGCTCGCCAAAATTTGGGAATAAGTAAGTCATGGCGTAACTAAGTAGAATCTCCAGGAGTGGAACGCTGCGTGGTCGACAAAGTGGTGGGGCAGGGGTGAATATAAAAAAATGTAAGGGGTTTTTGGTGACGTTCGTGATTGAGATAGTGCACCAAAATATGGAAATAAGTAGACCATGACATAACTAAGTACTATCCCCAGAGACGGAAACCAGAGTGGCGGACGAGAGTAGTTATAAGGGATAAAAGTCGCGGTTTTTATTATTTTTTTTTGTGGCGCTCATGATGGAGATAGTGCACCAAAATTCGGGAGTAAGTAGGTTATGACGTAGCTAAGTAAAATCTCCAGGGGCGGAACGTTGCGTGGGGGACAAATGTTGTGCCGGGTCACAAAACAAATAATACACACTGTGACTTTGACCCCTTAAAACTACCCTCATCCCCAACTCTGGTTTCCGGCTCTGGGGATTTTACTTAGCTAAGTCATGGTCTACTTATTCCCAAATTTTGGTGCACTATCTCAATCTAGCACGTCGCAAAAAATCCCTTATATTTTTTATATTCAGACCTACTCCCACCCCTTTATCGGCCACGCAGCGTTCCACCCCTGGAGATTGTACTTAGTTACCTCATGACCTACTTATTCCCAAATTTTGGTGCACTATCTCGATCATGAGCGTCACAAAAAAAATAATAAAAAAGGCGATTTTGACCCCTTATAACTACCCTCATCCCCAACTCTGGTTTCCGGCTCTGGGGATTTTACTTAGTAAAGTCATGATCTACCTATTCCCAAATTTTGGTCTACTATCTCAATCAAGAACGTCGCAAAAAACCCTTTATATTTTTTATAATCACCCCTACCCCCACCCCTTTGTCGGCCAAGCAGCGTTCTGCCCCTAGAGATTTTACTTAGTTACGTCATGACCTACTTATTCCCAAATTTTGGTGCACTATCTCGATCATAAGCGTCATAAAAAAAATAATAAATTCCGCGACTTTGACCCCTTATAACTACCCTCGGCCCCAACTCTGGTTTCCGGCCGTTGGTGAAAGTGATGTACACAACCAATTCAACATATCCCCGTATAGTTTTTCCATATTACTTATCACGCACAAAATCCGCTTCTATCTCTCCGACTAATATGGTTCCTAGCTATGCAGACATACTGTATAAAAGCTTCTGTATAAGAATTTTCAAATTGCAATGCCACATTTGGATTCAGCGTAATCAAAAACAAAATAGAAACATATTTGATCAAAGTAAAATGACGAATTCAACGATATTTTTAAAATTATTTATGCAAAACCATTGTTATTGTTTAAACAATAATTAATAAACAATTAGCGGCAAAATCTGTGAGTAGAACTTTTTACTTTAGTATGTATATAAAGTAACAAAAATTTTAGAAAAATATAAACTTGTTCCCAAAAAATGCATGTTTTCGGTCTCTCTTGACTCCCCTAATGGTGCTAAAAACGAAAATGAAGTTTATTTTTAATTTTAAATCGGGGAACATTGTCAAAATGGCAATTTTACCCTAAAAATAAAAAAAAATTAATCCCGTTTTTCTTAAAATTAAAAGTTGCATCATTTTTTCCTATAAAACATCATGTTTCTTGTACTCTATATTTTAACATACACTTGATAAAAAAGCTAAATTGCAAATTTTGTCTTTCAACTTTTGCGACTAAACTTTGCAATTCAGGAATCTGCGCATTTTACTTTAAAAAATTTATAACTTTTATTATAATAGTCCCGTTGTCTTCAGAAATGTGAGAAATATACACTATAAAAATTTCAGGAAAAAATATTAAAATGGAACACGGTTGTAGCGAGTTAAAAGCAAAAAAAAAGTAATTTAATTTTTTTTATTTTCAGGGTAAAATTTCGATTTTGACAATGTTCCTCCACAGAAAATTCAAAATAAACCTCATCTTTTTTTCAGCACCATCAAAAACAAAAAGTATGACCAAAATTAGCCATTCAACACACCGTGTTCAGTATCTCGAGAAATAAGCGTGTTTGAGGTATGCCGCACGTTTATCAAGTCACATAACTTTTTTTCTATTGAAAATTTTGACTTGAAATTGCCCAGAAAACTTCTTCATGACTTATGTTTTAATAATGTGTTGGTTAAAATTGTAAACTAAAAAACTTGTCTCTCAACTTTAAGTAAACATGAAACTAACGAAATCCGACGACATAATGTTTAAAAATTAACAACTCTTCTTTTAATGTTTTTAAACATTTCGAACAAATCTTATTGTTATCTAAATACTTCAAACATGATACAATAAAAATTTTCAAAAGGAAATATTTACAGCGACGAACGATACAGCGAGTTAAATTTGAAAAATCATCAAATTGATTTTACGCGTTTTTGCATAAAATTTGAGTTTTGAGCATGTTCCACCCATTTTAGATAAAAATAAACTTTATATTCGAATTCAGCAACCTCGAAAACATAAAGAATGACCAAAATTGGTCATTAACCTGAAAGTTGATTTTAGTTGTCGGTATATCGACATTTTAGGGGTTGCTGCCGCTCGCCTATAAGGTAAGTCGGTAACTTCATAAAGAACAGTGTATATTTCAAAAATCTGACGATTTGAGCGGGGCGTAAAGAAATGGGTGTCACAAAGTTTCACAAAAAAGCGAATATTTTGCGAAATGGGTGAGGCACACAGTTTCGAGTTTTACAGCCATTAAAGATACAGCGAGTTAAAGTTAAAAATTTTTATTTTTGAACATATGTTCCACCAATTCTAGATAAAAATAAACTTCATATTCGGATTTAGCGACCTCGAAAACATAAGGAATGAACAAAATTTGCCATTCACCTATCATGGTTGCTTTTTCGATTTCTAAGCCTTAAATTAGGGGTGTGCCGCTGGTCTATTACCTTGTGTTAATCTGAGTCCATATACAGTGATGAGCGCGCTAATAACCGGTAAAATAACGAAAAAGATGGAAAACATATTAAGTTGTGAGATAAAAAGAGATGAACCTAGTAGTGGTGATAAATTTAGCGATAGTAACTTATAATTTACATTATCTTGTTTGTTTCCCACCTTTAGACGGACGAGTTTGAGAAATGCCAAGTCACAGTGACAGTTTAAGTTGACATTCTCCTCTGATACGTCTAAAGGTGGGAATCAATCAATATAATGTCAATTTATATGTTTCTATCGCTACATTTAACATCTCTACTAGTTTTATTTCTTTTTATCTTACAATTTAATATGCTTTCTATCTTTTGCGCTATTTTGCTTTTGCCGGTTATTAGCGAGCTCATCACTGTATAGTAGAGGTACATTTACAGGATACAAGGTTTCTCCCCATGTGATTTTCTGATGCGCTGGAGTAACACGCAAAATCTACGCTTGGTCTCCCTTCCATATTTTTTGTGCGAAAATATTTATGTGTAAGGTAGAGAGATTGACATTTGAGTGACACATTTACCATATTATTATAAATATGGTGTTTTAATTATTTTAGACGTTTTATAAAATATATCGATGTTATCTTACTTGATTGGTTTCAATTATTACTAGTACTGTCATGAAATTGAAAGTGAGATAATATTTTAGTATTTTAGTAGGACCCCGATTTTTGACCCTTCGCTTCGTTATCGATCATTCGCTATCTGTATCTGTAGAGTGTACATATAGCGAATATCGATAACGAAGCGAAGGGTCAAAAATCGGGGTCCAGCATCGTCGATGCAAGAGCATGCTGATTTAAGAATGTTGCCGTCGCACGGCGATACCGTGTAATTTTCAAGGTCAACTCCGAATTGCATTAAAATTTATATTTAGGTTCTATTTACACTCTAGTTTAAAGTTGAATTTGCGCCGTTGGTTGATTTTACGGATGACAGTCACCCCTTCTCGGGGGTGATAAAACGCGTGTTTAAAATAAGTCCAATGATTGATAAACTAACTAATGCTAAGCAACTTTCGTTTTATAGATATTTTTAAGTAAGTCAATACTTTTCGAGTTATTGACAAAAAAACCTAATGGTTTTTAGGCGGTTTTTCGCAAATAACTCAAAAACTAAATATTTTATCGAAAAAAATATTTTTATACAAATGTAGCACAGAAAAAAAACGAAAACAGGTGTGTAGTCTATAGACCCAGCAAAAACAAAGTTGTAGCTCATGAAAAACAGTTCTTATTCGTCAAATTCCAATTCGCATATTTAAAAGTGAAATAACCAAAATACGTTTCGGAAAAACTCATTAAAACTTTTTTAAAGTGTTTAAAAAAACTTTATTTAATTTTTTATAAAAGTTTCTAGCATCGAAACTAAGCGAGTTACGCTCAAAATAAAATTGGCCCCTTTTTTTGGTCAAATATTCGTGAAAATCTCCCCCCTTTTAGCATTCCAAGTAAAATTAATCGTTCCCGCTTTACAAAAAATTTGCTTTACTTATTACATATTTTTTATAATAATCTGTGTTTCACCCGTTTAAAGTGATTATGTTTGAAAGGGTTATATTTGAACAGCCATATTATCTTAAGCAATTTTTGTCTTACAGAAAAACAAAAAGGAATTAGTATATTTATAAAAGCAAAACATACATTTTTTTATTCTTTGAGATTTTTCGTATCACTAATACTTTTTAAGTTATTTTGAAAACAGATTTTTAGAAAAAATTTTTTACTATAAAACCAAATTCATCGAGGTCCAACTTACAGATCGTATAAACAATACACATACATATAAAGAAAATCGTAGAACGGTAATGATTAATTTTCTTTAGGGTGCTAAATAGAGGGAGATTTTCACAAATTTTTTACCAAAAAAAAAAGCCAACTTTATTTTGAGCGTAACTAGTTTAGTTTTGATGCTATAAACTTTTATAAAAAATGATAATAAATCTTTTTTTAAACGCTTTTAAATATTTTAGTAGGTTTTCCCAGAAAATTGTTTAATTTTTGATTATTTCACGTTGAAATATTCGATTTGGAACTTGACGAATAAAAACGTACTGTTCATAAGCCTACAACTTTGCTTCTACTGAATTTATAGACTTCATTAATACACCCCAATTTTTTTTTGTTTTTTTATAATCTACATTTTTGCTAAGAACATTTTTTTCGATAACATATTTACTTTTTGAGTTATTTGCGAAAAACCGCCTGAAAATGTGTTTTTTGTCGAAAATTAAACAACTTTTAATCGCAACTAACCCAAAAATTATTGACTTACCTAAAAATCACTATAGAACGAAAGTTGCTTAGAATTAATCAGTTTATCAGTTTCCGGACTTATTTTAAACGCTCGTTTTTTCACCGACCAGAAGGGGTGATTGTCACTTCCAAGTAAAAGCAACCAACGGCACAAGTTCAACTTTGAAGTGGAGGGTAAGTAGAACCTAAATCCAAATTTTCATGCAATTCGGAGTTGACCATGAAAATTACACTCCAAAACGGTCATTTACTGGGCTGTTTGTTTACAATCATAACTGTGTGTAGAATTATGTAAATTACATCGATTGAACTTTATCATTAAGAAAATTGTCAGAAAAAATATTGTATTTAATAAGATATTGAGGATATAATTACGATTATAATATAATGATAAAGAAGATAATATCAAGAACAATATATTTTATTGCCTCATTATTTTGTGGTTTCGAAAATTCCATTCATGTCGAACAAAACCATAATAAATCTTGAGACTGTCAGGCTAACAGCATTTTTCTCTATTTTTAAAGTATCTTTCTTACCAGAAACATAAATTCATATAAAATTGCACATTCTTGAAACTTATTACCTTTTGACCATTCAGCTCTTCTGATATTTTTGTCATTCCGAAGACATTAAATCTCAAACCCGAACTGTTGGAAACTTTCAGCGTGAAAATTTCTAGCCACTTTTTGGATAATTTTTTGTGTAAAACCATTATCGCCTCAACTTTCTCAATATAAACTCTCCATTGCATGGACTTCTTTTCTTTCCAAATGCTCTATCGAATTATAACTTTTTTGATTTATTGGTCATAATTTTTAGCGATGTAATTCACTCAGCTAATGGAGTAGGGTCGGTGTAGTCGGGTGGGTTTGTTTATATAGATGGATACGGCTCTTTTCAGTATTCTGTAAGAATATAGTCCAGTTTCTACAGTTTTGATACCAAATTTGTAAACAACTTTATTAAAAAATTATGTAAATTTTTCGTAACGTCAAAATTTTATAGTAAGCAGTTCTATATGTATGCTGGTAAGTAAACTTATTTTCTGAACCATAATAGTTATTTATGTATTAAGAGCGAAAAGTGATAGATTATTAGTGATTAAAGTGATACTCAAAAGCAATAATGTCACTTTGTTTCTGTAATATATACAATATTTTTTCTACAATCACTTAATAAAATGAAACTATTTTTAAATCATTAACTTTATTGTAATTATTTAAAAAATCATTAACTTTATTAGAACAGCTTGAACAAATATTAATAGTAATTCACGTTGTAATTTGGAAATTAAAAGTGAAGTGAGTACAGTCCTTAATTATTATTCCAGACCCCGAAGAAATATTAGGTCTATATTCTGTATAATTATGGTTGGCATTATCCCCCTATCTGTCCATTCGATGACACAGGCAAAATTTTCGTTGCTGCTTCAATTGTTTCATGAATATTATCATCTATATAGCCTTCGGCAACTGTCGAACTCTTCCAACTCCCGTGTCGCTTTAATTGTGTGATATCACCTCCACCATTTACCAGTAAAGTAGCCGATGATCGGCGGAAGCAGTGTCCTGTGTATATGGCAATCTTGTAGATTAAGATATTTTGCTGGAACACTACATCATGGAACGCTAAAGACCAAGAAATTATATTACAAGTAGAAAAGCACAAAATAGACATATGTATATTGTTATATTTCTATTTGATATGAAAATTAAAATTTGATAATTATAGACAAAATTCAATTTAATATAAAATATTTTCAATTTTCTCAACCACGGGCATATAAATTTAGAACAACCTGTATACAACAAATTGTTATATTTAATTTTAAGAAGTGATTAAACGAAACTCGGGACAATGCGCTTAGAATGAACAAAGTGAATGGCGCGTACCATTGTCGTTGTTCGCGGAAGGTTCGATCATTAGCCGATGCTAAATAAGACTTAGTGGAAGTAGATAATAGATCATTAAATTTTGTAATTAGTAGAAAGTAATTTTAGAATGGGAATTAACTATTTTTCTTTTGAAATCCATTAAGCATATTTAGAAAGATTAAAAATTGGTTTTGAGGAATACTGCGAATGAGAGTTGGTGGTGGAAGTTTGATTTGTGAATCTGGAAGGGATATTTAGAAAGTAGGGGAATGAATGACAAATAGAGATCAGAATGTTTTGAGCTGTCGAGAAGTGAAGTCCAGTAGTAGACGGTAGTGTACGGAGAGTGAGAAAGCCGGTGTAGTTCCGTGAGTGTGGAGTATCTATCGTGGAACGAGAGGTAGGCCAGGTTGAGAATAAAAGAACCTCCTTGAGCCAAGAGTTCCCGGTAGCTGATTGCAGTTTCGAAAAAGGTAGAACACAGCATCACGACAGAAGCAGGAAACGAGAGCTATACGAGCTAGTTTCAAAGGAGAACATTACTGGAAGCCAGGACGAGGTTTTGATTGCAGCCAAGGATAGCAGGAAACGGGTCTTGTGTGAAGACATTCTCAGTTCACCAGAAAAAGGTCAGTCTCATTTGTTTGGACATGAATGTATGGGTTTTTCGTATTAAATACCACATTTAAAATTGAAGAAACAATCAATAATATCAGAAAAGCTTCATCAAACTTAAATAGAATTGTTGCTAATAAATCATAATAGTTAAATGTTAATAAAAACTGTCAATTGGAAACCAAAAGGAAATAAGATTCCCATGTGTAAATGTTATGTTTAAGAATAATAAGATATAGCAAATATTAAGCAGTGATTGCCATTTAAATAAAATAAACAATATTTTGATTACAATTGTAACCCATATGTGTTATTATTTTACTCTTTTCTTTCCTATCCCGATTAGGAACCATTGAGAAATACTTAGAAGCCACGTAAGTAAGTAATTAATTTTATAAAAAGCCCTGAGATTGTAAACATATTGATATGTGATCTGGTAAATTAATTAGATTATTATTATTGCATTGATTAAATTAAATGACATATAAAAATATTATCTCATATCAATAATCAAGATCACATCAACTGTCGTCCAACGTGGAAAGCATTGTAAAGTATTTCTAGTGGCAAATTTGAAGGATAGAAAGAGTAAAGCCGGTATTTGAAAATTTATATGCCTGTGGTAAAAAGTGAGATACTTACATTTGATAACATAAAATTTTAGATCTCTTTAGGTACAAATTTTACATAACTGATTTAATATTTTATTTTTACGATATTTACATTTGATATATTTATTGACAATTTATAATATTTGGGTGAGAAAAAGTCGTCTTGGTAACATACTAGTAAAATTTCATATTTGGCGGGGACAGTATTTCTTGAAAACAAATGTCTGTGACAAGAAGCCAAAGCAAAGACAACAAGAAACAAAAAGAACATTCAGACCAAGAAGATATTTTAGACACGACAATCATGGCATCAGAACAGCAAGAATTATCAGGAATAGAAAAGATATTACAACTTATGCAAATCCAGTCAAAAAAAATGGATGAAGCAAAACGAACAATGGATAAAAATCAGGAAGAAACATCAAAGAAAATGGATGAATCAAATCAAAAAATGGATGAAACACAAAAGAAAATGGATAAGATCCAAGACAATCAAAGGGAAACAAAACAGGCAATGGATAAAATGCAAGAAAATCAGGAAGAAACATAAAAAAAATGGATGAATCACAACAAAAAATGGAACAGAAAATGGATAAAGTGGAGCAAAAAATGGATGACAATCAACAGGAAACAAAACAAGCGATAGAAGAGAACAATAAGAAAATAGAGGAACGCATAGAAAAGTATGAAATGAAAATTAAAGATCACATGCAAAAACAAGAAATGAGAATGAAGGACCACATGAAAGAACAAGAAATGAAAATTCAAAATAAAATGAAGGAGTTAACGAATTGCCAGAAAAAAGAAATGGAAAGTTTGGAAAACAAGTTGCAAAACGCTATTCAAGCAGACATAGAAGAAGTGGAAAGAAAGATTGCGGAAATCAATACTCAACAGAATGTCGGAGAAAGAAGAGAAATGGTTATACATAGCACAGATGACGTGAAGATAAGGTTTGGCGGGGATGTAAGAAGATTACACCCAGTACCGTTCATAAATAGCCTAAAAAAGAAAATACAGCACATCGGAAATTTCGAAAGAGCAAAAGAAACTATCAGAAACCATCTCAAATATGAAGCAAGCCTATGGTTCGATAGCAAAGAAGAAGAATTCGGAAATTGGCAACAATTTGAACAAAAATTTTTGAATTATTTCTGGGG
Organism: Diabrotica virgifera virgifera; assembly: GCF_917563875.1. Taxonomy (NCBI): domain Eukaryota; kingdom Metazoa; phylum Arthropoda; class Insecta; order Coleoptera; family Chrysomelidae; genus Diabrotica; species Diabrotica virgifera. Next base: position 113,691,468 of record NC_065450.1, read on the forward strand.
AAAGGTCCAACAATTGGAAATTAACAAGGAATTGCAAAATGGGAAATACAATGATAGGATGGGTGTATCAGAAAGGACATATGCTTTGCAAATTTACAATAATGCAAAACATTTACAATATAATTACTCATCGGAACAATTAGTCGAACTGATTGCAAGACATTTCGAGGAAACGCTGGAAGACCATATCACATTGCAAAATTACAAAGACATAGATAGTTTATGCCAATTCCTACAAATAAGAGAATCACGTCTAAGAGAAAGAAAATCAAGAAAGTCGCGAGAAGATTACAGGCCCCGAGAAACACAAGATTACAGAGATAGAAATCAAAATAGGAGGGACTATACAAGACGAGATTTTAATCCCAGAAGGGAAAACGAAAATAGAGACAACGGAAGAGGAAATTATGAACAAAGAAATAGGCAATGGAATGAGGACAGAAATCGAGAATACCAGAACAGAAACACTACACGCTCAAATCAAGAAAACAGAAATAATGGTAGACAAAATGAACAGGGATATCGAGAAAACCGAAACAGATCCGACAGACCAAGAGAAAATAGAAGAGAAGTAAATAATACCCAGACAGATGAATATGACGGAGAGAGACATTATGATGAAAATATAAACAACGATGAGCAACCGGCGTCTTTTCACGACGGCGCTCACTAAAAACCAAAAATCAAACAGGAATCTTTTGTCACCCCAAGGAGTTTATTAAATTGGCAGGAAACAACGAAAAGAAAAATGGAGTTAATTTAAAATTTGTGGATGGATTTATCAACGAGAAACCAATTAAAATTATGATAGACACTGGATCTGAAATAACATTGGTCAACAGAAAACTAATAGAAGAAGTTAACTTAACAAATTTAATTTACAAAATACCTAGGGTAAATTTATTGGGCGCAAACAAACGGACATTGGCAACTATAAATGAAGGCATACGAGTAATGGTACGACTGGGTAAGAATATGTATGCACTACAATGTGTAATAATGCCAAACATGTCACATGACATGATAGTAGGAGTTGACGAATTGGCAGAAAATCATGTAGTGATAGATTTTAAAAATAATACGATGAAACTAACAGAAGAAAAAGAAAAAGAACAGGACAAGGAACATGAGAAACAAACTAGACATTGTAGCAATAGATATGTTAAGCGATCTAATTATGACCACTAAAAGGAACAAACATATTCTGGTAATGGTGGATGTGTTTTCAAAATACGTAAAATTATATAGTTGCCGCACCACAAAGGGGGAAGAAATATTAAGAAAAATCGACAATTTTATAGCCATAGTAGGAACACCAAAAAAGATTCTACTGGACAATGCAACGTATTTCCGAAATTATCGTTTCAAGGGACAACTTCGAGAACGAGGAATAGAGACAAATTTTGTCAGCATCAGGCATCCACAGAGTAATCCTTCGGAACGATTCATACAGGAAGTGACGAAATTTCTTCGCATTGCAACAGATGGTCAACATCGCCACTGGGACAGGAAAATGGTGGAAATAGAAAGGTATCTAAATACAATTCCGAGCACAGTAACAAAAGAGACCCCAGAATACATCATGAAGGGTGTACTGCCGATAAGGCCATGGGAAGACCAAGATCCAAAAGAATATCAACAGGTGATTGAAACCGTACAGAGAAGATTACGGCGAAGCAACGAAAAATATATCCAAAGACAGGAACAAAATAGAAAAAGAAGACCAGTGACTTTCCAAAAGGGTGAAAAAGTACTTGTGAGGGCATTACGAGTATCAAATCTTCCTGGTGGCATTTGCGCAAAGTTGATGCCTGTTTTTGAAGGCCCGTACATCGTGAATAATGAAAATGGGATAAATAGTTATGAGTTGAGGCACAGGAACTCGGAAAAGATCCGAGGAATTTATAATATTCACGATGTATACAAATATCACGAATAAAAGACAGAATTACATGAAGTAGATAGTAAGTTAGGATATAAGACGTAGATTAAAGTAAGGAAATATACAGGGAGTTGGTTTTGCCTCGAGAAAATTTATTTAAAAATGCAGATAAATTTTATCGAATACAAGGCGGGGATTTGTTATATTTCTATTTGATATGAAAATTAAAATTTGATAATTATAGACAAAATTCAATTTAATATAAAATATTTTCAATTTTCTCAACCACGGGCATATAAATTTAGAACAACCTGTATACAACAAATTGTTATATTTAATTTTAAGAAGTGATTAAACGAAACTCGGGACAATGCGCTTAGAATGAACAAAGTGAATGGCGCGTACCATTGTCGTTGTTCGCGGAAGGTTCGATCATTAGCCGATGCTAAATAAGACTTAGTGGAAGTAGATAATAGATCATTAAATTTTGTAATTAGTAGAAAGTAATTTTAGAATGGGAATTAACTATTTTTTTTTTGAAATCCATTAAGCATATTTAGAAAGATTAAAAATTGGTTTTGAGGAATACTGCGAATGAGAGTTGGTGGTGGAAGTTTGATTTGTGAATCTGGAAGGGATATTTAGAAAGTAGGGGAATGAATGACAAATAGAGATCAGAATGTTTTGAGCTGTCGAGAAGTGAAGTCCAGTAGTAGACGGTAGTGTACGGAGAGTGAGAAAGCCGGTGTAGTTCCGTGAGTGTGGAGTATCTATCGTGGAACGAGAGGTAGGCCAGGTTGAGAGTAAAAGAACCTCCTTGAGCCAAGAGTTCCCGGTAGCTGATTGCAGTTTCGAAAAAGGTAGAACACAGCATCACGACAGAAGCAGGAAACGAGAGCTATACGAGCTAGTTTCAAAGGAGAACATTACTGGAAGCCAGGACGAGGTTTTGATTGCAGCCAAGGATAGCAGGAAACGGGTCTTGTGTGAAGACATTCTCAGTTCACCAGAAAAAGGTCAGTCTCATTTGTTTGGACATGAATGTATGGGTTTTTCGTATTAAATACCACATTTAAAATTGAAGAAACATAATCAATAATATCAGAAAAGCTTCATCAAACTTAAATAGAATTGTTGCTAATAAATCATAATAGTTAAATGTTAATAAAAACTGTCAATTGGAAACCAAAAGGAAATAAGATTCCCATGTGTAAATGTTATGTTTAAGAATAATAAGATATAGCAAATATTAAGCAGTGATTGCCATTTAAATAAAATAAACAATATTTTGATCACAATTGTAACCCATATGTGTTATTATTGTACTCTTTTCTTTCCTATCCCGATTAGGAACCATTGAGAAATACTTAGAAGCCACGTAAGTAAGTAATTAATTTTATAAAAAGCCCTGAGATTGAAAACATATTGATATGTGATCTGGTAAATTAATTAGATTATTATTAATGCATTGATTAAATTAAATGACATATAAAAATATTATCTCATATCAATAATCAAGATCACATCAATATATACAATTTCAGAGACAAAGGAAAAGGTTAAAGGTAACACAGTATATAGAAATCATATATTATTCTACTGCGGAGTAGACAAGAACATCAGAGCACAAGCAGTTGTTGGCATATTAGTAAACAGGAAACTTGAAAATAACATTGAAGAGGTTAATTACACTAACCAGCATATAATGGATACCTCAATGAAGTTAGCTAATGAAAAAATCCATATTGTTAGCATTTATGCACCAGACGTAAACAAGCCAAAGAACGAAAGAGACGAATTTTTCTAATAACTTCAAGAGACCCTAGATAGATTGCCACAAACAGAAAACAATATTCTTGTTGGGAGATTTTAACTCAAAAATAGGAAATACGCCCATCTAAGAAATAAGTTCAACGAAGCACCAACAAATGATAACGGAGATTCACTAATAAAGATATGTGCACACAACGAGTTGCGTATTAACATACATACTTATACATACTTTGGCCACAAATAACAATATAAATATACATTCACTAACACAAGGGGCCACAGATCGATCATTGACTATGTGATTCCCAACAGAAAAATTAAACCACGGGAAGTACTTGACGTACGCAAAATGGCGTCTGCGAATGTGAGAACGCAACAAGGAAAGGTCATCTGCAAGTACCGCCACGCATACATAATAGAGAGAAAAAAAAACATCTAACTACATCACCAAGTTCAACATAGAATCAATACAAGACGAAAGTACTAAGGATCTCTACCAAAAAAGACTTAAAAGGGAAAATATCAATCTTAACCCTATTGAAATCACAGGCAATATAAACGAAGCATGGGAAAAAATAAAAAATCATATAACTAGTAGCGCAAAAAAAGCCATTGGAGAAAGAACAATTGACTTAAACAGCGGCAGAAACCAAAAACCATGGTTTACACAGGAAGTCAAAGATTTAGCAAAAGAGAAGAAAGACGCATATTTAAGATATATTAACAATAGGACCCCAGAAGAGTATCAAAGATATAAATCAGAAAGAAATAGAACAACTAACAGAATCAAAGATCTAAAACAAAATATATTGGGAAAAATTCTCAAATGACATGGAACATGATTTACGAGGAGGTCAAAGTAAGGTATGGAACATGTTGAGGAACAGGAAGAAGCCGGTTACCGAAAAATTACAAATTAACGCATTAAAACCAGAAAAATGGGTAACTCATTTCGAGAATCTATACAAAAACGATAACGATAATAATGAAGTACAAAGAAATGACCTACAAAACAGTCACCAAGAAGAAACAGAGAATGACAACATCACCCAAGAAGAAGTACACGAAGCAATCAAAAGATCAACGAATAGAAAATCACCAGGTCCGGACAATATACCAAATGAATTAATTAAATACGAAGGTACAAAAATAATAGGAGAGATAACAAGATTATTCCAAAAAATTGTAAACAACATGACAGTACCAGAGGAATGGAGAGAGAGTATAAGAATATCCTTCTACAAGAAAGGCGTAAAGACAGATCCTACGAACTACCGAGGAACTACACTACTCAATTCTACATCAAAACTGTTGACAAAAATTATATCCCAAAAAATATACAAGAAAGTCGGTGTGTCGGAAGAACAACAGAGTTTCCGCCCAAACCGATCTAAAATAGACGCTATTTTCATCATGCGACAATTAGTTGAGAAATGAATAGAATTCGACAAGCCCATGTTCACATGCTTTGTAGATCTGAAACAGGCATTCGACAGAGTACGATTGAAGGACGTGCTCACCATCCTTGGAAAGAAAAACATAGGTCAGATGTATATAAACATAATCAAAGAGCTCAATAGATCCAACAAAACACGAATAAAAATAAAAACCACAAACAGGCTCACGCAAAAAATCAAAATCAATGTCGGTATTAGAGAATGGGACAGCCTTAGTTCATGCCGATTTAATTTAATATATAGAATGAAGTTATAGGTAGTGTTAACAAAATGAATCAGGGATACAAAATGGATAACCGAACAATGAGAATACTTTGCTACGCAGATGATGCAATCTTAATAGCCGAAAACGTAAGATGACTCACAATGCCTACTACAGAAATTTAAAATAACCGCCGAAAAGCATAACCTGACACTATCCACAGAGAAAACCCAGTCGATGGTTATATCCAAGAACCCAATTAGATGTAAATTAGTAGTGGACGACCATATAATCGAACAGGTAATTGATTGTAGATACTTGAGTGTGGAAATATCTAGCGACAGGCATCTGTGGCAAGAAACAAAACAGCAGGTAACGAAAGCAGCGAGAATATCTGGTTTCTTGAGGGATATAATCTGGCGGAATAAATATATGAGCACCGAAAGCAAAGTACGCATTTATAAGATATGTGTTAGACCCAATTAACTAGTTTTGATGAGAAATAAGCCACAATTTTACTAAAAAAATGATTTTATTAACGTTAATAAAATCATTTTTTTAGTAAAATTGTGGCTTATTTCCCATCAAAACTAGTTAATTGCAAAAATGCCACAAGAAGATATCTTCAGAACAACATGTGTTAGACCCGTACTGACATACTCATCTGAGACAAGGGCAAAGACAACAAAAACCAAACAAATAATGAGAACAACAGAGATCAAAACCCTAAGATCCATAAGAGATATTACACTCAGACATAGAATACGAAACGAAGACACATTGAGAGAGCTAGGCGACCAAGACGTAGTGAGATAGACAAGAGCACGACGACGCATGTGGAGACACCTCGTAGATCGGATGGACCCTGAACGTACGGCGCAATGGGCGAAGACACAGAAGCCCAACACCAAGCGACCCATAGGAAGAGCCAAAAAACGATGATACGAGAGCTGGAGCTCCGGATCGCAGCAGACTGTAACAGAAGAAACAGGATTACAAGAATAAAAAGAAGAAGAAGAAGATAGAAGAAGAAGAAGAAGAAGAAGAAGAAGAAGAAGAATAAGAATAAGAAGCTCGGTATTTTAGCAATAGTGTTCATTCACACAACTTGATTGAAGCACTTTCCCTTGGTATATTTTAAGAAAAATCGTGACGGTGTATTTTCATTTCTAGGTCTAAAAAAAACTTCAATAGTCAAGAGAATTTTCTTGTATGTTATATATGACAGTGAAAAACTCGAGTCCTTCGTGTCTTGAATCAGGAATAGTAACTAATAAAAGAGATTATTTGTCTTCAATATCTTTACAATCCATTTTTACCAATTCATCACGTCTACAGTAACAGTCACCATCAATTCCCATAACTAGAACGACCTATAAAAAATAATCCTCCACTGAACTACAATATTGACAATAATCAGCATGAAAAAATTTACCTTGTTTAATAAGTGCATTTCGTCAGTGGCTTCGCATAAAAATCTGCATATTTCGCTTTGTGAAAAGGTTTTTGACTTTTTGGGTATATATCCAATCCCTTGTTTTTTTAAAAATGCAACTTTTCGAACTGACTTAAGTCAATATCATTTTTTGTAGATAATATCGTTTTTAACGTCGAGTAAATACCACACTGATGACGATTTTAGTGTCTTGGATTTTTCAGAAAAATAGGCAATAAATACGTTTTCTGAGTATTTGCAAATTTTTTGCGTATTACGACACATTACGGACAAATTATATTGATTTTCGTATAATGCCTTTGATTTTTTTAGCAACAAATTCAAAGTTACCAGTTTTGCAATACTTTTGATTTCTGGAGGTGTACTCGGGATAACACGATCACTATTTTCCATAATTTTCGTTAAGTATATCTAAATTAAACGCGCAAATCGTGAAATTATTACAACATAATATGTACAATTTTATTGTATTTCAATTTTAAGCAAACTTTTATATCTGTCAGTTTGCATGTTCAACTTGTTTGTATTGTTATGTATAATTGTATGGTTTCTACGGAGGACACGCGTTGATCAAACTTTAACGCGCTAGAGCGGTAAAAAAGTCTTTTTTATCAAGTGATTGTAGAAATAACTTATACTTATTAATTTGCTATTGATTAAAAAACCGAGCAATGGTTTCTGGAATAACCGGTTATAATCGCCAGGTTAAACCGTAAGTAAAAAAACCGGCATAACTGAAAAGCGGTGTTTTGTCAACAACCGCCATCCATAGTTCCAGCAAAATAAGAAGCTTGCACCTGATTATTATATCGCCTCCACCAAATATTTAAATTTTTGTATTGTAATACTAGGTTACCGTTACTGTAAAGGTGGGTCCAGATTACTCGTGTTGGTGCTCGTACTCAGGCTATTACTTGTGACTTGCCTATATCGCACACCTAGTTCAATTGTGCCACAACTGCAAAAAATTCGAATTTTGGGTTAAGGCTGTAAAATATTGCCTATATAATGGCCCATCTAATGCAATACAGCCTGGACTAAAATATTGTTTTGGATAAGTATATAGTAAGTTACTTCGGTATTTCACTGTAGGGTTTCTGGAGGTTTTGAAAATGCAATATGGCCATAACTGGGAGATGTGGCGATAATATACATTGCCACAATACAACCGATGTAATTCAATACGTTCAATACGGCCACAACTGCAAAAATCAAGAGAGATGTGGCGATAATATACACTGCCACAATACAACCGATATAATTCAATACGGCCACAACTGCAAAAATCAATTGATTTTTCATTATATTGCCGCCGTATCTCCTAGGTATCGTTTTATAAATGACTTTCTTCAAAATGCAATATCGCCATAACTATCAAAATAATAATTACGTTTTATTTTTAATAAATTTTAATAAGATCCAGCCAATAAATGTATAATTTGCTACCTAAATTGTAATTTTGAAGCCAGTCATTCTCAAAATAAATTATTTACATTACAGGGCATAACGCGTTTACTACAGAACGTTCTGCTCATTTCTCGAGAATATTGTGTTTTGCACTTGTGGCACTATTGAACTAGGTGTGCGATATGTGTACGTCGGCCTCGTGACGAGCCGGAGTCAGAGCAGCGCAAGCCACACAAGTTAGATACTCGCAAGGTTCCGCCGGGTGTCAGTACATCAAAGGAAATTCGCGTAAGCTTGCGAGTTTAGTTGGACGGAAATTTTCGGAAATGGAGAAAATCGATCAGAAATGGAGTGGAATATCGATAGTTGATTTAATAAAGCTGTACGAAAAACACGCAGTTTTGTAGGAGAGTACTAATAAATTTAAAAAAATCCTAAATAAATAGAACGATACATGGAAGGAAATATCCCAGGAATTGAATATAGATGTGCAAGAGATTAAACGCAAAATCATTTCACTACTGGCAACTTACAGAAAGGCCCGCAAAAAAGTTGCCCAAAATAATAAATCCGGAATAGGAACCGATGAATTGTATTCTACCTGGTTTGTCTTTAAACATTTTCGTTTTTTGCACATGAAATATCAGGCTACTTCATCAAGTTGATAAAGCAATGCATACCTACCTCTGGTACAATAAGCGAAATTGAGTAAGCGAAAATTGAGTAAGCGAGTAAATTGAGCGAAAAAAGCTTAAGCTAGTGTACGATTCACCTGAACCTAAATATCTTAGCGTTACAGCTAATCGTTCTTTTACAGGAATTGCTTTTCGAAATGTTGTGTTTTTCTTAATTATTTTTGGACCAATTAAATTTATCAGTTTTTCAAAATTACTAGGCGGCATTCTATAAAATATATGAAAGTGGAGATTTTCAACATTAAGGTCGCTAAGTAAGTTACTTCCACTGTATTCGCTTCGACTTTTAAACAGTGACGTCATCCATAATCGTCTTTTTTCTCATTTTCGATTTTTTTTAACAGAGAATATATCACAATAAAGACTCACTGGCTGCCGCAAGCTCGCCCTCTTCCATTGGAACCGCCGGAGTACAAGTATTTTTCCAAATGAACAAGTCTATGTGGACGGTCAAGTGAAAGTAAGGACAAGTACAACAAGCTTTACGAGTTCCAAGTAGAAGTACGAGTACAAGTAGGAGCACGAGTAGTCTGGACGCACCTTAAGCGTAGTATCCACCAAAGCAAGATTTTCAATGTTTGTGTTGCCAATGCACGTTGGCGGCAATAGTTTTTTTAAAGTTGCGTTAATTTGGCAACAAAATCTTGAAGAACATTGTTTCCCTTTTAGTTAGTAAATATCAAAAGATATAGCCGTGTTGGAAATATAATTTTTGCTGACAGAATGCTTGAAAACGACAACTACAAGCTGTACTATAATTGCAGTATGCTCACAGACCAACCAGAAAGTGGCAAACAATAGACCGTATCTGAAACTAGTTAATAAACTTACTAGGCAAATAATGCTAATAGATGTAGGGATAACTAGCAGAAATAGTCTATGTGAGAAATACAAAAAATTTCGCAAGTACAGAGACCTAGAAATACAAATAAGGAGACAAGGGAGAATGGACAACATCCAGACGATATCTATTTTTCTCTCTACTACTGAAGTAATTCCGAAAAGCCTCTTAGAGAACATAAAATAACTGGGTCTTACTGATCATATTTATAAAACGAGGAATAAATCAACACTACAAACATCCAGATGCGTAAAAATAATTAATTCAATCGGACAATGTTCAGACTACGTTCCGGTGAAGTTCTAATGATGACCACAGAACGAAATATTTGTGTTTGGCAATGTTGGCAAATCCTAATAATGTAAATGTTGTACGCTTCAATGTACAGAGAAAGCTTTGAAAAAATACATTTTCAACGAAAACTTTTCGTTTATAAATTAACAAAGTCTGTTCGTTCATTCGTGCGTCGGCGCTCCTGCAATACTTAAAGCCGATTTACCGATGGATTCTCATGTAGTTTTGTCTTCTGAATCCAAATCTTAAAACGGCATTTCTATATCTCTAACCATCTTCGAGATACCGATCTCAAATTCTAAAATGTGACGTCACAATCCTTCTTCAAATATTTATTTTCTGTCGACACACGAAACGTCAACTGAAATCGTTGCTAGTAGGCTAGTTTTAATCTGAATTTGTTAAGCAAAGCATAGGTTATTTACATTTTTGAGTTTGACACTTCGTCGATGTCACTAAATTGTTTCGACACTAAATTTTAAATTAGTTATGAATAAAATATAAATGAAATTTGATAGTAAATTTAATTATTATATAAAATAAATAAGATGTTTAAAAATACAATTTGACAATATTTTGAAAGCAATAATTTATTAACAAATTTAAAAAGGTTTGTACGAGTATCCGGCTTCCCTTTAACGGAAGTACTTAATAATAAATGGACTGTTCCATTTCCATCTATTGTTGACGATTCAAAACACTTTAATATACTTTATCAGTAATTACATTTTCCGCCAAATTAAAGAAAAATATTGGTTACATTATTAAGGCAATCATTAAAAGCTTTATTTATAACCATATATTAATTATAAAGGTTCTAAACCAAGGCTAGAATCAAAACAAAAAAGTTATAATTATGAAAACCATTTTTAATAATCATTTTCTAAACTAAAATGGAATTCAAAAAAGAAGGTAAAGTGGTAAAGAATATTAGTCATTCAACTAATTTGAATAAAATAATTTAAAAATAGCTGTTGATCGAAATATATTTGCCAGATTAGTCGCGAATCTTCGATAAAAGACAATAGTGCAAGAAAAAGAATACGTTTATTAAATTTTTTATCATATCAAACAAATTTTTAATTTTAGCTCGTCACAACCCATTTTCATCCACGTTCCAGTACGAAAAAATCCACCTGAGCAAGATGTGTGGAAACCGAAAAGATATGGCGAATAAACTAATAGTCCAAGAGCTGGGAGCGGATTTTGCTCGTGATAAGTAATATGGACAAACTATACGGAGACATGCTATAAGGGGTCAAAGTCGCGGTTTTTACTATTTTTTTTGTGACGCTCATGATCAAGATAGTGCACCAAAATTTGGGAATAAGTAGATAATGACATAACTAAGCAAAACCTCCAAGGGCGGAACGCTGCGTGGGGAGAAAGGGGTGGCTGGCAGGGGCGAATATAAAAAGTGTAACGGGTTTTTTGTGACTTTCGTGATCGAGATTGTGAACCAAAATTTGGGAATAAGTAGTTCATGAGGTAACTAAGTTAAATCTCCAGTAGCGGACAAGGGTGAATACTTGAATACCGTAAAATGGGGTGACTTTGACCGATTTTGTACTTTAATCCTATAAAAATCATATTTTAAATTTTGCTAAATTTTTCTATATGCAAATATGTTATGGGTTTAGGCGCCTACTTTCAGTAGCTTAGATTATAATTACAAGAAAGTAATCATGACTTACAAAAAAAAAATAAAAAATGCCTTTGGTCAAGTTCACCCCATCTGGGGGGAAGTTGACCGTAAATGCATTTTGCCTGTAAAATTATTTTTCTTGTAAGTGGGGTTGATTTGACCGTTTTACCCTTGGAATATTAATTCTTTTTTTTTATTAAAAATGAATTCTTAGATATTTATAAATTTGAATCGTTAAAAATAATTTTAAAAATTATACAGGGTGGCTGAAGTATATCACAATAGATATTTTTCTGTTTTCGGTCAAATTCATCCCACCGGTCAAAGTAACCCCATTTTACGGTACGCAAAATTTTCGGATGATGCTCGTAATCGAGAATATGTCCGCAACTTGAACAATTGATTTATTTATATGTCTAGAATTTAAATCCAAAAGGGTGGACAGCTAGGTGGGGTAATTTTTTTTAAATGGGGTCACAATATTTAAAGAAAATGTAGAAAATGACTAGAAATGAAATGTTCTTATATTTTTTAAATATTTGTTGTAACATTGATCTATGAAAATAATTAATTTTAGCAGATTATTATAATTGTTCTCGAAATTTTTATTATTAATCGCTAGGAACAGTGATGAAATTAGAAAAAAATTATTAATTTTTTCATTGGAATATATAAATAATATATCTAGGTCACGAACGTCAGAAAAAAGCGCTTATATTTTTATATTCACCCCTGTCCCCAAGCAGCGTTCCGCCCCTGGAGATTTTAGTTACGCCATGACCTACTTATTCCCAAATTTTGGTGCACTATCTCGATCATGAGCGTCACAAAAAAATAATAAAAGCCGCGACTTTGACCCCTTATAACCATCCTTGTCCCCCGCTCTGGTTTCCACCCGTGTAGGAAAGTCATGTACACGGCTATGTCAAGATATCCCCGCATAGTTTGCCCATATTACTTATCACGAGCAAAATCCGCTTCTATTTCTCCGACTATAAAGTTTGGATATAGTTTTTAGCAAATTCTTTTGGGTATATTATTGTAATTCATTTGTTACAGTAAAATAATTGAACAAAATACTTCAATTACCTAAGAGGCACTAAACTAAAGGATTAGTCTGCTTTTCTCAATGTTATGCGACATCTTGCACACGACATGCATATATCCATTAACCACAAATTGACAATTACACGGTATACAAGACGGTGATTAATTTGAAATGAAGCTTAGACTATTCAAATATACGACAAATTATTGCTGGAATAAGCTTTTAATGGATTTACGGATAGTAATAAAACACAACGGAAAAGAAGCTGGAAGCATCCCTCTTATTGTATCTCAGACAAATGGAATGTATTAGATTACAAATAAACGGAGAAGTGTTTCGAAAAAAGCTCAAATACGTCTATTGGTATTTTGCGGGTTATTTTCAACTTCTTTTTAATAAAAACATATTTATATACACATTTACACATGGTGTATCATGTAACAGTAGCCGGTATTAATTTTCTAATTGTAAAGGCTACATACTATGTACTATCCAATTGTTGAATTCCAAAAAATGTTCTTCTTCGAGGAAACAGAAACAGGAGGTTTATTTTTTAAACTTTGTAGTCAATCATTTGCCTTCTTCTTTAAAAAGGTGTCGCCCAACATCCGCCAACAATTATGCTATTTACATGTCCGAACTCGTTCTCAACATACCATTCCTATCCAAGGCCCAAGGTGAATTGAATGAGTAATTTCCTAACAGATGGATAGGAAGAGAGGTGCCAAATTATTGGCCAGCGAGTTTACCGTAGTAAAATTAAGTCGACTTCCTCTTCTGTTTCTATCGTTAGATAAAGATCTAGTGTACCGTTAACATCCAACAACAGTAATTCATGACCTTAAGGTCAGAATTCGACGAACTCTAAAAATTAATTTAAAAAACTAGTGTCTTCTCTTTTTCATATGCAATCCACTAATGGATGTTCGCGATCACGTTTGACCATTTTTCTCCATCCCTTGCAGTATGTATTAGGTCTCCTATGTTTTTTAGTCCTGTCCATTGTTTGACATTACGGAGCCATGACATTTTCTTCCTGCCCACTCCTCTTCTTCCTTCGATCTTTCCTTCAATTAAGGTTTGCAGAAACTGATACCTTTCGTTTCTAATTATGTGTCCCAGGTATGCCGTTTTTCTCTGTTTAATTGTGCACATCAGTTGTCATTCTGTACCAATTCTTCTCAGGATTTCTTCATTGGTTATTCTTGCGGTCCAGGGAACTTTAAGGATTCGTCGATAGATCCACATCTTAAATGCCTCTAGCTTATTCATTGTGTTTATTTTTAAAGTCCATCCTTCCATGCCATATAGGAGCACCGACCATATATAGCATTTTGTGAATATTAATCTTAGGTTTAGGTCAAAGTCAGAGTTCGTAAAGACGTTTCTGAATTTCAGGAATGCACTTCTGGCTCTTTCTATCCGACATTTAATTTCCATATCCGACATCCAGTCTTCACATAGCCAGGTTCCCAGGTACTTAAACTTTCTTACGCGCTCTACATCTTTGTTGTTATATGCTAGTCTTGCATTTTGATGTTGACATAATTGACGGCTGATTATAAGGAACTTCGTCTTTTTTATGTTGATGCTAAGTCCCATGTTCTCGCTATGCTCTCCAATTTTATTAAGAAGGTTTTGGAGGTCTTCTATATTGTCTGCTATTAAGACCGAATCATCCGCATATCGTATATTATTGACCCAGGTACCATTCACTTTGATGTCGCTTTCGCATTCCTCAAGAGCTTCCTGGAAGATACTTTCTGAATATAGATTGAACAGTAGTGGGGAGAGAATGCATCCCTGTCTTACACCTCTGAGAATTTTTTGAGCTTGCGTTGTTTCATTATCCACCTTGACGACAGCTGTTTGATCCCAGTAAAGAGCCTCTATGCAACGAATGTCTTTTTGATCTATGTCGAGTTGTTTTAGTATATGTACGAGTTTATGATGTTGTACTCGATCGAAGGCTTTTTCATAATCTATAAAGCACATCATTACATCTTTCCTTTGATCGTAGCAGTTCTGAGCTAGCACTTGGGTTGCAACTAGTGCTTCCCTGGTACCCAGGCCTTTTCGAAATCCAAATTGTGAGCAACCAATAACCTTATCGCATTTTGTGGAGATTCTGTAGTGAAGAACTTTAAGAAATATTTTTAAAGAATGGCTCATCAGACTTATCAGTCGGTGCTCTTGACACTTTGTTGCGTTGTTCTTTTTTGGCAAATGGATAAAGGTAGATACAAGCCATTGGACAGGGAATTTTCCTTTTTTATAGATTTGGTTGAAAAATCTTTGGAGTATCGTAATTCCCTCTTCATCTAACAATCTGAGTAACTCAACACGAATTTTATCAGGTCCAACTGCTTTCCCGTCTTTCGAGGTATTTATTGCTCTAGTAATTTCTTCAATTGTGATCTCGGGACCAGATAGGTTGTTAATATCTATCACTTGTTCCTGAACGACTTCTATCTTAGGCCTCTCGTCTGAAAAGAGATTTTTGATGTATTTTTCCCATATGAGTTTCCTCTCTCTATCATCTTGTGCCATTTTTCCTTGTTCATTTTCTAAGTTAGAAAATTTCCTTTTTCTGTATATTCCAGCTACCTCCTTTAGTTTCTTATGTAGGTTGTGGTCATCATGTTGTTTTTGTAACTGTTCCATTTCCTCACACTGTTTCTTTAGCCACTTATTTTTTGCCGTTCTTATCTCTCTTCTTATGCGTTGTTGTTGTTCTCGATATTTGTCTCGGTTCCCTTGATTTTTATGTTTTCTTCTTTCTTCGAACATTGCCAGGGTTTCGTCAGTCATCCAACTTCTCTTTTGTATTTTTTGTTTATAACCTAATTCTTTTTTAAATTTATCCGTCATTGTTTCCTCTATGGCTCTCCATGTGTTATCCAAATTAACTTCTCTTTCTAGTTCTACTTTTGTATTCTTTGTTAGTTTTTTGTTTAATTTCATACTTAATTCTCTTCTGGTATTCTCATCTTTAAGTTTAGCATAGTCTATTGTTGGTTCTGGTTTAGGTCTGCTCATATTAGTGATTTTTATTTTTATTTCTGCTAAGAGAAGGACATGGTCTGATGGAACATCGGCGCCAGGGTATGTACAAGTTCTAGTTATTGATGATCCAAATCTTTTGTTAACCATTATGTAATCATCTGGTTTCGAACTATACTCTCGGGGCGGTCCGCTGGGGCTTTCCATGTATATAAGCATCTAGGTGGTAGCTTGAACCAGGTATTAGATATTTTCATATCTTCCTCTTGGCAAAATTGATATAGTCGTTCGCCTCGGTCATTTTTTCTCCCAGGCCGTACGGGCCTATTAAATCGTCGTCTCTACCTCTCCCTATCTTGGCATTAAAGTCGCCCATTATGAGGTTTACTTCATGTCTCTTCACGTTACTAAGCAGTTGTTTAAGTTCTGCGTAGAACATTTCTATATCTTCTTCTGTTGAGTCCGATGTTGGGGCATAAACCTAAATTATGTTGATATTGACTGGACTGGCTTTCAGTTTGAGTAAGGCCATACGGTCTGAGAATGGGAAGAACTGTATTACCGATGCAGATAATTTGCTCGTGATTATTATACCTACTCCCTTTCTGTGGTTTTTATCCTGGTTTCCAGAATAGTACATAACTGCCCCTTCGACAGCACACCTTCCTACATCTGGCCGCCATGTTTCTGCTATCCCCAAGATATCTATCTTCAATCTCTTTACTTCTTGGATTACGTTAGTCAGCTTCCCAGCTTCATACAAACTTTGCACGTTCCATGTTCCGATCTTCATTTTACCTACTTCGTAAGTTCAATTGGGTTAGGCTTTTATCATTTAACTGCGTTCCTCTCGAAGATCCGATTGGGGAACTGTTTATAACTCCGGAAATTTTATAATTAAATGACGTCATTGTGATTCTCTTGGGATAATAAGTAATGAAGGTGGTATCCCGTTGCCTTCCTTCATGCCATTTCGTGGCTTGAGTTTCGGCCGCCCACTCTGGGTACAGACGTTACAGTTTCACCATATCTGGTTACCCTCACTTAGTTTAGCCTGCAGACCAATGCAGTTGCCCGGGGTGTGGCACGTGGAGCCATAAGTGAGAGTTAGGTGTCTTGAGAGGACCAGTTATCAAGAACCATCTCCTGTCTATGACACTCGATGTGGTCGTTCCGATAAAAGATACTACCTCTGCAACACAACCCTACACCCCAAACTAGTGTATAATACAAAAAAATATTTCATTAATTAGTCATCCAGTAGTTTCATATCAAACAATAAACACAAGAGAGACAGTAAGTAACTTTAATCATAACAGTTTTTATTATTATCGAATATATAGTTCTTCCACTCTATCTTTTCCCATGCATGAAATTCACATGAAACTCACAGAAACTATGCTTTGTTTTTAAACCAGGAGGAGTAATTAAAATTTACCGCACCGTAATGCTTGTTTGTAATTGGTCCAACCTCAGGCAAGTTTACTCCACTGTTATGAAATTTTGACACTACTGACATTTATTAAATTTTGACACTATTGGCATTTCATAGATTAATTAAGTTATATCGGGATTTTTTTTGTGTTTTCTGCAATATTCCTTTAATTTTTAGATTTTTAGTCTGCTTTTATACATATAAAAAGCAGTTGTTTCTAAAACTCTTTAAAGACGTAATACTATAATACATATAATATTTATGGATTACCATCGAAGGCATATATTATGATCAACCAAAAAGAAGATGTAATTCCTGGTTTAAAAACAAATATTAGCATCCCCAAATTAAGCCGATGGTCCACAGAAACCACAATCAGTTAAGCAAGGATAAACAATACCAATAGTGTTTCGATACCTTGTTTGCTATCAATTTTGACGTTTATCATTTTCAGTGACAGTGATATTAGCGCATTTATTGTGTTAATTAATTTATTTGAATTTATTGTTTATTTGGTTTTTAAATTACCTATTTAACTGTCGGTCTTTGTATACGTCATTTTAATTTTAATTTTCAAGCATAATTGTTAGAACGACTAACTGTTGTTCTCTTAATTTGGTTACTTCCGGTATATCTATTTATTGTTTACGCAAATGTGACAAGTAATATTTTTTGACCAACAATTGTCATTATACTACATAAGTGTTGCTATAATTTTGTCGAACGGAAACTAATCTGTTTATTTTCGAGATTACTGTTTAACATTTTGTTTTTTTTAAGTTTATTTATTACGTTCTATATTTATTTTAATACTTGTAATAGTCGATATGATGTTCAAGCTGTTTAATGTTGAGTCCATCAATCTCTTCAATAGTGAAAAAAGATTAAACATTTCAATAAAATAACTTTATAAAATACGTCCACCGGGATAATAGCCATTTCCTAATTATTACATTCACAGTACGTCTCAATGATATTACACATCGACGTACGTTTCACCAACTGTTTTGATTTAACTTGTTTGAAAACTAATCATGACGTTTGGGCAAAGATAAAGTGGAACAACTATCTTGGAATATAAGCAGATAACTTATAAGAGCTAGCAGAGGTAAACTTGTTTTACTATGGATTACGGAGGTTATTTGCCAGAACCTTATTTTAATTAAACAAATGATAACATAAAATGAATAGATCTGTTCAATCTGAAATTTCTACTACTAATAATACACCAAGTAGCTCCTCTTCAAATCAATTAAATTACCTTTCATTACCAATAAATCATCACACACCAATATATTTCCATCAAGAAAACACGTAATTCAATTGAAAATATCAAACTAGAAGATTACCTATCCGCTCTAAGTCTTCTGATACAACCAACCTACATTATTGTCTCTTCAAGATTATTAAATAAGAGAGTCTGTATATATTTAGCAAACGAATAACTGGTTAAGGATTTTTTAAACAAAAATGAAAAAAATAAAATAAACCAACAATTCTTACGGGCTCGTAGACTAACTAGTTAACCACAGTAAGCGATTAGTATTGTCTAGAGTCTAGTGTATGTCCTCAATCCCACACTCGGTCCTAATATTTGCATTAAAATCACATGGATTAAATCTTCTGATAAGCAAACCAAGCACTTAACAAAAAACTGCCCAATGACAACAGATAATTCAACATCATATAGGTAATCCATTTCCATTTGAAAATATAGACCCAGTTAAAAACAAAACTAATTTACAAATTTAAAAAATCCAAAAAACACTCATCAACAACAATTAAAAGAAGAAAGCATACCATAAAAAACCCAACCACTTAATAAACAGCAAGAAGCACACATACACCCAACCAAAGAAGATTCACAAACAACAAACTACTTAAAAATTTACCTATAAAATAAGGAAATGCATCTTCTTCTTAAAGTGCCGTCTCCCAATCGGAGGTTGGATATCATCCTCACTATCTTTACTCTATCTGCCGCTGCTCTGAAGAGTTCTATATAACTGCATTTAAACCAGTCCCGTAAATTCTTCAACCATGGCACCCCCCTTCTTCCTATACTCCTTCCGCCTCTTATCTTTTCCTGTATTATCAGTCTTAGGGCCGGTTGTTCGAACGCTAATCAACAATGATCACTATCAAATATTTAATTACTGTCACCAACTGTCAATGTCAACTTTGATTGGGTTGCTGAAAACATAATTGATTATAATTATGAAATTAGTTAATTAATTAACATAACAATTATTAACATAATTGATTAACTAATTTCATAACTGTAATCCATAATTATGTTTTCAGCAACCCAAACAAAGTTGACATTGACAGTTGGTGACAGTAATTAAATATTTGATAATGATCATTTTCGATTAGCGTTCGAACAACCGGCCCTTAGTATTTCATATCGCTGTCTCCGCATTACGTGTCCCATATATTGTAATTGTCTAATTTTTATTGTGTTTATTTTTTTTTATTTAAAACAAAGCCGCATCCTCCCGAAGGATATTAGCGACATAACGGTTTCAATTTACAATAGATACAAATATCAGTAATATCTAGTACTTACATGATTAAATTTTGTACAATATATTGATACAAGATAAATAGGTACTCTATTAGTTTTCTGTAATCAAAGTTCTTTCCCAGTAACGTTTGTAAGCTGTTCGGAATGCCATATTAGACGTCTTTCAATAGTATATTTAGGACAGTCAATTAGGAAATGATCTATACTGTGCTACAAACGGAACACTTTGGAGCTTCGCTGTTTGTGAATAGGTGTGCGTGTGTATACCTACTATGGCCCAGCCTCAGACGTGTTAAAATTATTTGGGATTTTCTGCTTGTTGCTGTCGGTTGCCACGGAGAAATGTTACTTTTAATCAGTTTTAGTTTCGACACAGAATTTTGCCACTCCCGGTTCCACACACTTAACACTTTATTTTTGAAAAAGGCTTTTAGATCACTTGCCGCACTCCGATATTCGACCTCCGATTCGTCACTACCGATAGCATCGCGAGCACTTACATCTGCCAATTCATTACCTTCGATACCAATGTGCGAAGATATCCACATGAAGTTTACTGTTCTGAGATTTTCTTGAGCATTCTGAAGTTCCAATTTTATCATCTTCTCTATGGGATGTTTCGGGTAGAGATTTTTCATAGCTTTAATGGCGGAGAGGCAATCGGAAACAATAACACTGTAGGAGATGTTTTTGCTGTTAATACATTGTAGTGCTTTGAATAAGGCAAAAAGTTCTGATGAGTATATGGTGGAATAAGTGGGAAGGTCAAATTTTAAGGGACCGTCTGATGTGATAATAGCTGCACCAACTCCCTGTTCGGTTTTAGATGCGTCGGTAAATATTGTATACCAGTCTTTATACTGCTGGTTCAAGATAAAGTTAAGCTTTGCTTTAAAGATTGATGGATTTGTTTGGTCTTTAATATTTAAAATTAATGATATATTAATTTTCGGTTCTGCAATGATTCACGGGGGCCAGTTGTCAGACTTTATTGGAAAAACTTTTGGGAATTGTATACTTAGTTTACATTCGGATTAGAGTACATTCGGATTCTTTCATAGTACGGTTTAGGTGTCCGAGGCCTATTATCAAAGTAGTTCATGTATTTATCGTTGAAAGTATTATCATACAGAGGTTTACTTGGATCTGAGGCGATAGAAGTTGAATGAGATAGTGTTAAATACATTCGTCGGTATTGTAAAGGCGGCTCACCGGCTTCACTCATTAAACTTTCGATGGGAGTTGTCCGGAATGCTCCAAGAGCAATTCTAATGCCAGGATTACGCACAGTGTCGAGCTTTTTAAGTGTTGTTGGTAAGGCTGAACCGTATGCGATTGATCCGGAGTCTATTTTAGATCTTATTAATGTTCGATATACTCTCAATAAAGTTGTTTGATCTGATCCCCAATTTCTATTAGCCAGTGTTTTCAATAGGTTTAGTCTTTTATGACATTCGGATACCGTCTGTTTTATATGCTCTTGCCACGATAGTTTTTGATCAAACCACATGCCTAGAAATTTTGCGGATGGTTTAAATGCCACTCTGGAGTTATACATCTTTAATATTGGGTACACTTGTGGAGGTTTTTTGGTGAAGAATACTGCCGAAGCTTTTGGTACTGAAAATTCGAAACCTGTACTGGCTGACCATTCTTCTAACTGGTTTAGGATTGATTGCAATGCGTTTGTCATTAATTTAATGTTTTTACCTTTGATGTATACAACAAGATCATCTGCGAATAATCGAGCTTTTAGAGGATTAGGTAGATTATGAATGATACTATTTATTGCTACTAGAAACAAAGTAGGACTAAGTACTGAACCTTGCGGAGTTCCATTTTCTTCAGCGTATTCCTCAGAGTACGAATTATGTACCCTAACTCCGAATGACCTATTATACAAACATTTTTTGATAAAATTAGGACAGTTTCCACCTATATTCCAGGACTGTAATTTTCGCATGATATCAAATTTCCATTTTGATTAATTTGTTAGTAATTATATTAAGATAAAAAAAAATAACAAATAATTACAAGAGAGAGATAATTATGCATACAATAAATGCAGATTAACAACTGATGCATACATAAATTTTTAAGATTTAGTAATCTATTTTTAATCTGACTCTATCAACTTTATTTTTTATTAATTGGTTTCAAAAAGGTGGCTGAACATTTGCCTGTGGTTTTGTTTCAAATACCTACTAAACAATTTCTTACCTAAGTACTAAACAATAAGAAATAATTAGTTTAGTAAACTTACTTTATTTTTATTTTATTATTACAATAAAAATCGACTGTGAGTTATATGATCATAATATTTAATTCGCATGTATTTTTATTATATGTTGTTTTAAACCATAATCGTTTGCTTTAAAGCAAATCGAACTATATATTTTGCAAATAAAATCGTTTATCGGAAAAATATAATGTTACATTAATCATTAATTTTATTGACAAAATAACTAATCCAAAGCGACATTTTCAAATATTTATTTATATAGGATTCATTAAAGACAATCGTAATAAAAATGCGTGTGATGTTTAACAGTTTTATTAATAAAATAGATAACTAAATTATTGATACTATTAAATTGACGAAATGTAAAAGTGTTTGTGTAATTGCGACTAAAATTTTACGAGTTCTCACAAAAGAAAGTGTCTTTGAAATAATCGAGTTTATCTACTTAATATATGACCGGCTTGTCAATATATTAGTACGTCTTAAACTTCGTCCCTTCGACTATTGATAAATAAAATGCCTTTCCTCAGAATCTCAAAATCGACTGACTGTCGCCTCCCTACGCTAAAACAAATTCTCTTAATACCTCTAATCTTCTTTTTACCGTTTTTACCTATTAATATTGGATCAAAGTATGTACCGACTTTTCCCAATAAACGAAAACTGTAAAATTAGTCAAGGCGACTACTGTTTATCTTAAAGTTCGATGATTAAAAATAAACAATCTTCTCACTAAACTACCCGTCTGTTAGATACGCCCCCACATCTGTCCTTAAGAGCGTCGCCGACACCCGCTCGTTTCGTGTTTGTACTAATAATTAAAATAAAAATAAAAATTAAGGAAAAATATTTACAATTCTACATTTATAAATATATTTATTCTATTATTTGCTTTTTTAGTAGGCACATATTATAACCGAGTGTAGTCGACTAGTATGCTAAGCAGCTTTATTTAAGCTTTACATTTTGATAATTGGTTACAACGTTTAGTGGTGCAGTTTATTTTATCTCGTTAATTGTGTTTATCGCATCGTGTCAAAACTTTTCAGTGTCTCATTCAGCAATCTTCGTGCGCTCTTTTTCGCATAAATTACATGAGATTAGTTTTAGTAGGGTGTTTTTGGAAGAGATACAGAACTTCCTCAGATTTTTATTTGCTTGTCGTATTATTTCGTTCCGTCAAGGGATTTTTTATGGAGTCATATTTTAGCCTTAGGTTAAAGGTTCAACTACTATTAAAAAATACGTTGATGAGTTTCAAGACATCCTTATCATTTTTATATTCATCTGAGTCAGAGATCGCAGTTTGGTTCTTAAATGCTTCCCGACTATCTGTTTTAGTACTCCACTTTTCTCCTAAAGCGCATTGTTACTAATCAATTGTAGTTTATTATACTAATTTTCAATTATAACTAGTGTCACAGCTCAAAAAAAAAACGGTTTTATTGCACCAACAGTTTAAAAAAAAATCTTATCTCAAAAAGTGTTACGTTTATAGTTAAAGTATTTGTCGTTAGATGACACTAGAGTCATTACATGATTAACCAAAATCAACGGTGTTCTAAACATAAACAGTGTCACATATTGACTTGTGCAATGCTTTTGTCCATCTAAGATGTATATAAAGCGTATTTTGTCGAGTTAAAACAGTATATGTGATTATTTTATTCAAAACAAGCTGCGTCTGTGCTCATGAAAAGTGATACATTTATCACTTATTTACCTTTCTTTTTACAGCATTTTTGTCTAATGTTGTTATTTGTTTTTAAAGTTACGTCGTTAAAAAGTATAAGTCTGTTAACCAGATAATAATATTGATATTATGTTCTGTACTGCAAAAGCCAATTTTTATAGATAATATTTCGTAAATTTTTCGTTATTTTATTTGCATAGTGTCACAACTCAAAAAAATATTTGCTTTTAATATTTTTAGCAGAATTAATACATTATTTTGTAGAGCTTCAAAAATCTTTGTAACGGACTAAAATAATTATTATACTAATTTTAATAGTCTTTGAATAAAACCCGGAAAAGTTCTAGCACCAATAATTTTAAACGTCGTTTTCTCGATACTTTGTTTTTTTGAATTATGACACTGTTTGAGCGGAGGTGCGATATTATATTTATATAAAAGTTATATTTTAAAATTCACGCGATGCATGTTTTTTCTCCGAGGTGTTACAGGAGAATGATAAAGTTGATCCTGCAACCATCTGGCGTAGACACTTCAAAAAGGTTATTAGGCGTATAAACAAGATTATACACAAGAGATCAAATTACATAGAGGAAAAAATTTGATTAATACTCACTAATAACAAAAAAAAAAACAAAATATTTTTTTTCTCTGTTCCGTACCTACTCTTCTTCGCAACTCGCTTCTATCCATCGTATATTCTTCACCTAACCCTTTCTCTCTCAAGTCCCCTGCCACACAGTTCTTCCAACTTCTTTTCACTTTTCCTCTTCCTCTCCTTATATTAACTTCCCTGTCAATCCTCTATCCTTCGTCCCACATAGTTTTCATTTCTACGTCTCTAATGTGACCAAACTATTTCAGTCTTTCAGTAATCTATTTTGAGACTGTAGTCACCACGGCTCTTTCCTAATCAAGTCGTTTCTGATCCTGTCCGTTCTAGTCTTACGCAGCATCCACCGTAACATTTTCATTTCAACTACATCCATCTTCTTTTCCTGAATCTTTTTTATATGCCCCTTGTCACCGCCGTACACCAACGCAAATCTCACCACACTCTTATAAATATTTCTTTCCAGCTCTTCCCCGATTTTTTAATCACAGATTACTATGGTTATAATATATTCGCTTCCAGTTAAACCAACCACTCTGTATCCTGTGGGCAATTTCTCGATCTAGTGTCCCATTTTCCGTTATGTAGGAGCCAATTTTATGTACTCGTTCTAATTTTTCTTTGAGCATTTCTCTGTCCCCAACCATTTCTGTTTCTCTACACCACATATATTACGTTTTCGATCTGCTAACCTTAAGGTCCCACTCTTCAATAGTCGTCCTCCAACCCTCCAAAATTTATTTGCTATCCTCTACTAATACGATATCATCAGCAAAGAACATTAACCAAATAGCCTCCTACCTTACCTTCTTTGTCAGTACATCCATAACAAGATTATACAGGTAGGGATTCAATAGGGAGCTTTAATGCAAATCAACTGTCCCTGGAAAATTTTCGGTCAATCCGACACAAGTTCTTACTTTGGTAAGAACTTTTGTCAGAACCTTCACGAACCTTAAGTACTTCTTAAGAACCGTCTTCATATCTACAAACTATTCTTCTCCTATCGATGTCTTCTTCCTTAACCTTTGCCCTACAGTGCTCAAATTTTCATTGTGTGCGACGTTAACTTTATCCCTCTGTAGTTCTTACAGACCAGGATATCCCCATATTTTTAAACAATTATACCATCATACTCTCTCCCGTACTGGGCATCCTTTCTTCCTCATATATCCTATTAATCATTTGCCACAAAATATCAACCCCTTCCTCTCCTACAGCCTTTCAAACTTCCACAGGTATTCCATCAGGTTCTATTGCCTAACCATTCTTCATCCTATTTAACGCCTCGACAACCTCGTCTCTCGCTATCCGCGGTATATACCTAGTATTACATTCTCATTTGGGATCCCACATCCGCTGTCTGTCCTCTGGTGTTCTTCGTTTAGCTACGTTCTAAACAATATATGTATAGCATAAGTTGAAATTAATTACTACATTATGGTTAACCCCAAGTCCCTCCAATATAATTACCATATCTACCTCGCAAGAAACCATCCTCCTTAAAATGAACGTACCTACTAAAGTTATAATAATTAAATATAACAAGGACATGAAGAATATTATCTTATTTTTTGTTTAAATTTTGCAATATAATCCCCCCAACTACATAAAATAATTTGTTTATTTTTTTACCTTTCAGGTCAGAGAAATTTTGCCTTATTCTTATTCTACTTGCATAGATAATATTTTAGCTCGATTAATGGTGAATAGATTTAATATTACGCAATATCACTGGACTTTGACTAATTTAGCTAATTATGTACAAAGCCGTTGGTAGTATTATAGCATTCCTCGAGGCAGTCTCCCAATTCAGGTAATAAATAAGCCACTTTGTGCCAGACGTGTCCCTATTATCGTAAGTGGCAGGACACACATTTCTTTTAAAGTACCAAATAATCTAGGACAGTGTCTTACCAATTCTAAAGACCCTATTAACTATATGAATCGTAGTGGATTCTATAGATTACAATGCTCCAATTGTGATGCTACATATATAGGAAGAACTTATAGATCACTAGCTTCTCGTTCCTTAGAACATACCAAAAGAGAGAACACTTCAACTTTCTCACATCTCATACCAAATAAACAAACTCTCAACATCCCAAAAGATGTCTCATTGTTACATAACATCCCTCAAAAAAACTTCCTAAAATTGGATCTGTATGAGTACTTAGAAATAGTTAAAGAGAAGCAGAAAAGTCCTAATTGTGTTAATCGCCATGTTTCTTTTAATCGAGATTTTCAACCCCTACACCGACAACTTTTTTCATAACACATATCATCTATATCCTCTCATCTTATGTGTATCATCATACTTTCACTATCATCTACCTTTCTTATGTCTATACAAACATTCTGTAAGCAATATCCTACTTCAAACTCTCAATACATTTTATTTAAATTTTATCGTTCCATATTCTTATTATTTCACTTCCACTCTGATCCTCCATCCTTCTTCCTTGCACATCCATTCATTTTCGGGCGGTTTGGGGTTGAGTCTCTTGGGTTATCGGTCTTATCAAGTGTTTTTAGTCTCATTTCACAAAATTTCTTCAGCCAAACGAAATATACCATCACTCTCCAATTTTGTCAAGTTCATATATACTCAACAAATTAGACCAAATTATCAGTCATCAAAAGACTCACACGTTAATCACTAACTTAGAATTGTACATTTAGGTACATACTAAACAAATTCTGATATCCTAGACGCATTTCGAAAAAGGCGTTTTTAATAATTGTAAGTCTATTACCACTTCTGTAAAATCCGAATGTGTTGCTGACTGCATATATCCTAGTACCTATTTATTGGTCATGTTCATATATTTAATCATCACATTATATTTCACAAATTTACATTTATGTTCGAACATTTATAACACCAATATATGGATATTTGATAATGTTTTATTTTTAACATCAACATAAACTTTAAATTCATTGGCTGAAGTAACAAAATAGTTCATAACGTCGCATTGACAATCTGTCACTGGCATACTTCTAAAGTTCTTTCACCTTTCACCTTCAGTTCAATTGACACTCAATGTTCAATATGTAAGGTTCATTCCTTGCATATCATATCCACGTGGGTTAGAGTCCTGTGTTGCCCTGGGTTATATCCAGGAATATTTGCAACATCCATCTGTATTAATAATAATATGTAGTATCGTTTAAGATCTTGAAATTTTTAAAGGGTTTTCATCCATAACTTTTTGGTTGCTCACGCATGCATGCTATTGTAAGTATGACCTCTGTCAATTCTTAACCTTAGTCAACTTTTATAACATTGACAGACAGCCTGTAGAGTCAACGGAGACAGTAGCAGCAATTGTCACCAAAATAACAAACGAGGAAGTGGCTCAAGAGCTTTAAAAAATAAAGAAAGGAAAAGAGGTAGGATCAGATGATATTCCTAGGGAAGTATGGAGAGCATTGGGAGAAATAGGAACAAGGTGGCTAGCAGGTCTATTTAATAGAATTATGGAAGTTGTACAAATGCCAAACGGATGGAGAAGCAGTATACTGGTACCTGTTTACAAAAACAAGGGGGATATGGGTGATTCGCCAAAATAGACGGCAATTTCGAGGTAGAGAAATTTAGTTTAAAACATGGTTTAGAATTAGTTCATTTTTAAATAATTTTTATAAAATGAGCTATTCAACTTACCCATGATACCAGCAGAGATCATTTTTAAATATTGTCCGAAAAATGGAAATGTGACTTCGGAGTTGACTAAGTGTCCACGGTGTTGACGTAATTCTCTGTTAATTGAAATTTATGATCGTAACAAATAAATAAAAATTGGTATGTAATAAAACTATACAAAACACTTGCATTTTGATATAAACTACTGCAGAAGAACATGAAAAATAGGTAAAATATCAATTGCGTAGGAGTTGATTTAGACCGGCCTTCGTGTTGACAAAACTTTCCAACATGTAGCCGTGTCTTCTCCGTTAAACTTCAAAAATCTAATCTGGTTTTGAACACAATCTTGACATTTCCTTTCTATACATTCTTCAGACTTTTCTGCGCAACATAATGATTTGTTATCCGCTTCCACACATGAGCTCCATGTTTTCACACAATGTGCCTACATAGACAGATGTCTCTTTTATTAACATTAGAGAAGACTACCCAAAATGGTATATTCTTACAGAAATAAGCATAGCTGCATAAAATATTACTTTCTTAAAGTATTTAAAATACAATCTTTATTTAACGATTTTGGGGGTTTTCGCCTTCATTTTTCCGTCGTACTCCAGTGTATACGAGCCATTTTCTATAAAAAGAAGGTAATATTACCAAACCGACTGAAACATCTTGAGAGCTTACCCAGTAACCCTTTTTCTATATCAGACTAAATTTAAATTGTATTTTTTTAGTTTAAGAATGACCACACATATAATTTCAACAACTCCGAGGCACGTTCGTCAACTCCGAGGCACGACTGGGCTTCGGAGTTGATGGCTTCGGTGTTGATGATTTCATACATTTTTAATTTTACTTCCTACAAATTTTAAAAATAATTCTGCTTTATTTATGGGGTGTCAAAAAAACTTTATAGCGCATACTTAAAAGAAAAACATATTAAAAAAATTAGCAAAATTAAGTTTTTACGAAGGCTTTGGTGTTGACTGTATAAAAACATACGCTTAGCTTAAGACACCTTGATAAATTTTCTATCGCTTAACGATATCATGTTCGTCCACTTTCTTCCACAATTTGGGTTAGACTGAAGCGTTCCTCTCTTGTCAAGCTGCCTGCAATACAGTATAGTGCAGTTTGGCCTAAATTTTCATATATTTTCATGAAGCCTCGGTGTTGATGCACAAAGTTGGTTACAGTTTTTAGTAGTAGATTTTTATGGTTTGATTTTAAAAATCAAAGTTATTAATTTGACAGTTTTAAATTACATTGGGTTTTTAATTAATTATTGATAAAATAATCTGTACCTTTGTAACTTTTTAGTGTGTAATACTATAAAACAGATCAAAAAACAAGATGGGTTACAGACTCGGAGTTGATATTTTGACATTAAAATTGCATAAAATGCTTGTAAAAATAATTCTTTTAAAATTAGTGTTAAGTGGCGTACATTCATCTATTGTATGACTTAATTTTGGCAACATAATTTTAAACACAGTATGTAAAGGACTTAAGAAAAAAGCGAGTTACACAATATGCCGCTTATTTTGGCGAACCACCCATATACAACAATGTAGAAACTGCAGAGCTATAAAACTGCTTAGCCACACCATAAAAATATGGGAAAGAGTAATTGATAGACGGACACGTGAAGAGACCGAAATATCCGAGAATCAATTTGGCTTGATGCGGGGCAGATCAACAACAGATGCAATTTTCATTATAAGGCAGTTGATGAAAAAATACAGGAGTAAATAAAAAAACGCTCATATGGTATTCATTGATCTTGAGAAATCCTATGATAGAGTTCCTCGAGAGATTCTGTGGTGGACACTCAATAAGAAAGGAGTCCCTGGTGAATATGTAAAGATTGTGAGGGATATGTATGAGGGAGTAACGACTAGTGTTAGGACAGGTGTGGGAGAGACTGATAAAATTCATGTGAAAGTAGGATTGCACCAAGGCTCTGTGCTTAGTCCGTATTTATTCTCATTTTTGTTTTACCAGATAATAGATAAGTCTTGAGCTAGACAAAATTATAGTAATTGAATAATGGAATTGGTGGTAGACATAGTGATAGAGTTGGCTCTTAGAAGAGAGTGTACTAGATTAATAGTTTCTTGTTTAGGAACAGAAGTGAAAAGATTGCTAACATCGAATGAAAGCATAGTAATTTTGGGACGAAAAATTATGTAGGGGAGAGTTGGATAAAACGGGATAGTCGGATAAAACGGGATACCTAGTCTAGAGACCCAACTAGTGCTGCTATCAATCGAACAACGACGAAAACTTGTTCTCAGTCGTCATTTTAACATTCTCAGTTCGTTTTATCTCGATGCCATTATTTGATGAAAAGTTGTTGTGTTTAGAATTGTTTTACTCTATTTTTTTGGTACTTTGTACTTTTAAGTGCGTTGTTTTCTGGCGGGATACCTGGCGACCTCCCGAAGTAACCAAGCCTTGGCGTGGTAAGGGCGCACTGCCGCGCCAGACGTATAGTACGTCCCAACTCGTGGGAATTTATATGAGTACCAATAAACACAATTCTGAACAGACGGGGGTGAGTGAAGACGACCATCGGCGAGACACGGACAATGGAACGGATATGGAAAATGAGAATAGGAAAAAACAGTCGCCTGACGACTTGAAATGGGAAGAAGGAATGAACAGTTTTGAGAGGGAGCTCATAAACTCACATAAAAAGAAACAGAAGATGAACAGGTCGACTGCCCCAAAACAGTCGACACTAGTAGGGGATGAAATGCTGGAACGCAGTGAAAATGATGACGATGAGATAGGGGAGGAAAGATCACAAGAGGAAGTGGAAAAAATAGAAAAAGGATGGCAAAATATTCAGGAGAGGGTGTTAGCCTCTTTCTTGCTTGATGATGAAACCATGAATAAGAAGAAAAGGAAAGGGGACAGTCTAGAGAGAATAAATGATCTGAAGAGGGAGAGACTGGAAGAGAGTATTAAGTTTCCTAACGAAACCAAACAACAAAAAATAAACAGGAAACTCGAAGAGTTAAATATAAAACTAATAGAGATATTTACTAACCTAAGCGAAAAAAAGGGGGAAAAGGTGGAGATGGATACGGAATTAAAAAAACTGTTAGGGGTCATAAAATCCACTAACAACAAAAAAGAAGACGACAGTATAGCCGAAAAAACACAACAAGAAGTAAAATGCGATCACTGTAAGCTAAAAGTGGAACAAGAAAGACAGAGAGAAGAGCAAGAAAAAATTAAAAGGGCTCTAAACATGGGGGGAGGAAAAAAAACCTTCATGAGTATATGTAATAACAAATGGGAGGAGAAAGCATATATAAAGACAAATTGGGAACAAGGGGGGTTACGAGAAACGGTCGAGAAGAAAACATGTCTGATAGTAACAAAAAAGGACGCGAAGGACAAGGGGGTAGAAAATATAATAAAGGACGTGGGAGAGGATCTGGCAGAAACACTAGAGGAAGTGAACGAGGGAGAAATCAAATTCCTTGAGAACTTTAGGAGGAAAGAAAATAAAATAACAATTTGGTACACGTTCGTCGCTGGAATAGAAAAAGAAAGTGGTGGCGATATATACGACCTAGCAGAAAAGGCTATAACTAAAATTAAGAAAGAGATGGATGAAACACCAAAGGTTGTACGGGTCGTAGCCGGTAACGACCTTAACAAGGAGATCATAAGGAAAGCCCTCGAATATGTGGGGCGGAGGGAAAGTATCTCATGGGAGATGATAGTAAGAGGGAAGGAACTCGAGGTAGAGAAGAAGTCAGAACAAGAAGAAGCCCTCCTTATAAAGATGGGGGGGAAAAAATATAACGAAGTTCTTAGCGAAATGAGAGAAAAAATCGACATTGGAAAAATCGGTCTACAAGTGGAGAAGTTAAAAAGAACGAATGGGGGAGATCTCCTTGTAAAGTTAAAGGGAAGAGGGGCTGCGGAGAAGTTGAGGGCTGAACTGGACAGCAAAATGAACGGGATGGACACGGCAATCAGAAGAAAAGAGACTTTCTTCACGATTACGCGGTTGGACCCTGGGGTTGGTGAGGAAACTCTAAAGAAAATGATAAAGAGCTATACAGGCGTTCCTGAGAGAGAGATAGAAGTCAAGGTTCTACGAACAAACAGATATGGGGAGCAGGTAGCTACGATAGCCGTACGCCCCTCCATAGCGGAAGAGCTGAGGAGGTACGGCTCAATAAAAATAGGGTGGGTTGTGTGTCCAATAATGGAGAGACACAACCCAGTTAGGTGTTTTAAGTGCCTAAAGTTCGGGCACAACACTTATGATTGCAAGGAAGAGAGCAGGGCGGCGTGCTGCTATAATTGTCTCCAAACGGGACATACCGTTGCAAGCTGCGGTAATAAACCGTACTGCTCGGTATGCAAAGAAGAAGGGCATAGGATGGACAGGATGGCCTGTCCGTCGTACCGAGCCCTTGTATACGGTAGGGGAGGAGAGGGGAACCCCTAAAACGAACTGACCAAACATAAAATAGACTCCCTGGAAAACGAAGGTGGGCCCATATACAGCCCACCTAGGTGTTATTTTATATCTTTAAAATTTATTTTATCTATTTTATTTATTTTATTTATTCTATTTTACTCTATTATTTCAATTTTACTAAACCGCTTTTATTTATTGAATTCTTTTACTTTTACATATTTTATCTATATACCGTATCTATTTATTTTATTTATATTAATTTATTT
The DNA here is from genome assembly GCF_917563875.1 of Diabrotica virgifera virgifera. Classification (NCBI taxonomy): domain Eukaryota; kingdom Metazoa; phylum Arthropoda; class Insecta; order Coleoptera; family Chrysomelidae; genus Diabrotica; species Diabrotica virgifera. The sequence continues at coordinate 113,724,052 of NC_065450.1, forward strand.
ATTTGTTTTAGCTTTTATGCTTTTTAATTTTTTCGAAAGACGTGAGTCCGACGCAGAAACGACCTCTGGGAACTGAACCAAAGTGGACCTCAAGGATCAACCTGGTATACGGATATTGCAGGTGAACGTGGGCAGGGCACGCCGAGCACACGACCTTGTCCACGCAAAAGCCTGCAAGCTAGAAATAGACTTGCTCATCGTCCCGGAACCGAACAAAAAAATAACATCAGCCGGTGGTTGGGTCCAGGATAATGGGAAGAATGTGGCGGTGCTCTTTAGAAATAGGGGTTTGGGGGTGCGTGGTATTGTCAGGGGAGGAAATCATATCCTCATCAAACTGAGGGATTTCAGCCTGCTGGCATGCTACGTGTCCCCAAATATCCCTATGATAAGATACAAAGCAATTGTAGATGAAATAATGAGCGCCGCCACGAACGAAAAAGAAGTGATGATCGCCGGGGACATTAACGCGAAATCGAGGTTGTGGGGTGCCCCCATAAACGACAGAAAGGGGGAAATATGGAATGAATGGATAGCCCAGGCTGGCCTCCAAGTATTAAACAATAACAAACCAACATTCGTAAGGGGGGTCAGCCGAACACACATTGATATTACGTTCGCGAGTGAAGGGCTATCCAGGAGAGTGCACGGCTGGGATGTCCTTGACGATCAGTTATTCACCTACCACCGGTATATACAATACGAAATAAAGGTTAAAGGGGGAATAAGGCGGCCGATAGGACACACGGAGATTTATTTTAACAAAACCAAGTACCTATCGGAGGTCAGGAAAATTAATGAACAAGAGATTTCTGACCTTGGCCAACTGAGAAGAGCACTGCAAAGTGCAGCAAATTTGGCCACCGTGAAGAGAAAAGATAATAAAAAATCCCCCTACTGGTGGACGGATGAGATAGAAGGTCTACGGGAGAGATGCCTCAGAGCTCGAAGGAATTATACGAGAAGCCAGGGCAGCCTCGAGCTCAAGGAAATATATAAAGATCTAAAGAAAACTTTAAATAAAAAAATAAAACAAGAGAAAAAAGAAAAGTGGCAGACCCTGATAAAAGCATTGGACGAAGATATATGGGGCGATGCGTACAAGATCACTATGAAGACGCTGAAAATAATCGCCCCATATAGACTCGACGAAGACCAGCGGATGGAATCAGCTGAGCTCCTCTTTCCTACCAAGGATCATCAAAATTTCATTAAGATATTTCCAACGATGGTAGAGGAGTTCACGGAAGAGGAAGTTAGAATAGCTGGTCAGGAGATGAAGACAGGGAAAGCTCCCGGCCCTGACGGGTTGCCACCAGAGGCAATAAAAATAATAGCAACGGAGAAACCAGGTTTGATCAGAAGAATATACAACGACCTACTGCAGAAGCAAGAGTTTCCCAGGGACTTAAAGGAAGCGAACTTAGTTCTACTCCTAAAGCCTGGGAAACCCCCCGATTCAGCAGCCTCTTATCGGCCAATATGCCTTCTGGACTGCCTTGGTAAGTTCTACGAAGGGCTTATCAAGAAGAGGCTGGAGGGCGTGTTGGAAGATCAAAGAGTGCTATCAAATCAACAATATGGATTTCGAAAAGGTAAATCGACAGTCGATGCCGCGACCTGGATAAGGGACGCGGCTAAAGCAAGTAAAAAAAGATGGGTGGTCCTTGTTCTGTTGGACATAAAAAATGCTTTTAATTCAGCAAACTGGGGTCACATAGTAGACCGAATAGTCGAATTTGGGGCTCCAGAGTATGTGTCCAACATAATAAAGGACTACCTATCTGAAAGAACCGTATGCATATCGAAGAAAAAGAAGAAAGAAATGACCGCGGGTGTACCCCAGGGGTCAGTCCTGGGACCCTTACTTTGGAATATACTATACAATGGGGTACTAGAAGTAAACAGGCAGAGAGGAGTGAGAGCGATTGCATACGCGGACGACCTAGCATTACTGGTCGAAGACGACATGAATAGGGGAATAATACAAAAAGTAAACGAAGCAATACAGAAGACCGCAGATTGGATAGAGAGAAATGATCTAAAGTTAGCAGTAGAGAAGACAGAATCCATTATCTTGAGGGGACCAAGAAAGAGAGATGACATAATATTTGGATATAAAGGCTCTGTAATAAGACCCCAAAAGACGGTTAAGTACCTCGGAATTATTTTCGACGACAAGCTTAAATTCGGACAACACGTACAAGAAGCATGTCGGAAGGCAGAAGAAAGGACCTCTATACTAAATAAATTTATGCCAAATATAGGGGGTCCTGGATCCCAGAAGAGAATAGTGATGGCACAATCCATCTTATCCATAGTTTTATACGGAGCCCCAGTGTGGCACGAGGTCCTTCGAATGAAAAAGTATAAAGACGTGCTTCTTAGGACACAAAGGAAACCTCTGATCAGGGTGTGCAGCGCGTATAGAACCGTATCAACCATTGCCTTACAGGTGGTGGCTGGGTCTGTACCGGTGCACATCCTGGCCAGAGAAAGAGTCCGAATGTACCAGAGGGGCAACGGGGCAATAGGTTCAGGTCCACAAGAAAGGAAAAGAAGTCTAGAGATGTGGCAGAGGGAATGGGCAGCCGAAGTCGAGAAGGCGGCCTGGACGAGATCCCTGATTCCAGATGTGGTGAGGTGGTACGAGTGCCGGCATCGGCGCGTCGGCTACTATTTCACACAATTTTTGACGGGACATGGATCGTTCAGGAAGTTTACTCATCGTATAGGGAAAACCATGGACGATCTATGCCCTGAGTGTGGAGTAGTGGATGACGCGCAGCATGTCGTCTTCGTGTGCCCTGCATACCAGGCGGGACGTACCGAGCTGCAGCTGGGACTGGGATCCCCTCTAGGCGAGCCTCACGAGCTAATTGATAAAGCTATCAATAGCAAGAGAGACTTCGACCTAATCATTGCTTTTGTCACGAAGACAATGAAGCACAAAGAGGAGAAAGAGAGGCGACTGCAAGCGGGATGACCGTCTATTTATTTATTTTTTTAACGTTTTTATTTTTGTGTCGCAGATGGCAGCCAGTGGGGGGAGGATCCTTTACATCCAACCTGCGCTGTCTGTCTTATTTTAACTAGTTTTACTTATTTATTTATTTTATCTTGTTTTATCTTCTTATTTACTTCTTCAATCTTATTTATACAATATTTATCATTTTAAATCAATTTTATTACTCAAATGTGTTGCGTGTTGTAAGCGGTAGTCAGCAGGGGGAGGATCTTTTACATCTAACCCATGCTGACCGCCTTTGTATTGTTTTATTTACTTTCTGTTTTGTCTTGTTTTAGTCTGTTTTTTGTTTTGTATCAGGTAGTGGGGGAGGATTTTTACACCCAACCTCACTGACTGCTTCCTGTTAACTGTAGAATGAATGGGTATGAGTGTGAGTGCGAATTGATGAAAGCACGAATGTTTGGAGTTGCTCGTAACTGTCGACTGGTATCCTTTTGCTAGTTCATGTTTGATTGGGGGCACCCCGGTCGCCCCACCCGCACATGGGCTGCACGGGACGGTCGTCTTCACCGACCGGTCTTTGTGCGGGGTGTGTGCGGGACGGGGCGGTTGGGTGGCCGCTTAATCTACGGAGTGCACGCAGAGGGTGCCCGGGGGGAGTTATGAGTAAGGTCGACGGGTCAGACATGCTCGCCAAGAGCGGTTCCAGACCTGTCGGCTGGAGGAAGAGGAGGTGAGTTTAGTCGGTAGGCGGTTCGGCACGGTGAAGCGCGACGGATCGAATCCGACACACCTGGGACACCTTCCCAGACGGTCTTTTGAAGATTCTCACCTCCCAAAAAAAAAAAAAAAAAAAAAAGTGCGTTGTTTTCTACATTATATTGCCTACATATCTAAACATATAATTCCGGTGACTATTACATTTAATTAAGCACTCATTAAAGAATATGCTCACGTGTGTCTATCTAATTTTACTTTCACGTTTAGGCAGGAGCCATTTTTGTTTTGAAAAATGTCTGAGTTGGACAAAACGGGACACTTATAAGTTGGATAAAATGGGATACAGTTTTGTATGTCCCGTTTTATCCACCTATTTATTTGTTGGCTTACATTAATTTTTTAAATAGCGATAAAGCCTATTCTCATACTGCAGAAAAGAGTAACATATTTTTATGTGAATTTTGTTCTGATATACGCACCTAGTCCTAAATAAAAGGTCTTATTTCCCATTTTGCAATAAAACATAAAAAGGCCTTTTTGTAAGTTTCTGACTACTGAAGATATTGTTTTTTCAAAGGTAAATTTTGCTTTGCAGTCTTATATCTACTTAAATATACTTTTTAGATAATTTTATGCAAAAAATTAAATATTGTGAACCTATCCCGTTTTACCCAACCGTGGTATGCTAAAACGGGATGTGCATGGCTTTAATAAATATTTTTTTTACTATTTTCCAGTCATTAAAAATAGCTAAAAATATGTTTTTTGTGTGCTTCAATAAATGTTATACCTATAAAAAAATAATAATATGATAATTTCCTTAACATTTTTTCCGTAATAAAAATAAACAAGAATGGTATCCCGTTTTGTCCAACTCTCCCCTATTGGAGATTGTTGACAAGATGACTAGTATTTTTGACTGAAAAACGAGGGGTGAAGTTCGTCAAGTTGTTGATGAGGTTCAAAATGAATTTTAAGAGAATAGATACTGGAGTGTTTATGAAACTAACAACTGGACAAATGGGGATGCCCTCTTTATGTATCTTAGGTAAACCGTACAGTCTGGGTGTCAGCGGATTGCTTGGTATTTTATAGTAAGGAGCACACTGTTCTGAAAAGAATTCTGCAAAAGGTTTCAGGTTGTCTTTAAGTTTGTTAATGAACTTATTAGAAGAGTCTTCAGTAAGTGTAGTGAAGTTATTATTTGAAAGAAAAGTGATGACTTTGTCATTATATAGAGTTTGATCTAGGATTACTAGGGAAACTGCTTAGTAATCCTAGATCAAACTCTGTATAATGACAAAGTCATCACTTTTCTTTCAAATAATAACTTCACTACACTTACTGAAGACCCTTCTAAAAAGTCCATTAACAAACTTAAGGACAACCTGAAACCTTGTGCAGAAATTTTTTCAGAACAGTTTGCTCCTTACTATAAAATACCAAGCAATCCGCTGACACCCAGACTGTACGGTTTACCTAAGATACATATAGAGGGCATCCCCATTCGTCCAGCTGTTAGTTTCATAAACACTCCAGTCTCTATTCTCTCAAAATTCATTTTGAACCTCATCAACTTGACGAACTTTTCTCGTTTTTCAGTCAAAAATACTAGTCATCTTGTCAACAATCTCCAACACATAAATCTTCGTCCCAAAATTACTACACTTTCATTCGATGTTAACAATCTTTTCACTTCTGTTTCTAAACAAGAAACTATTAATCTGGTACACTCTCTTCTAAGAGACAACTCTATCACTATTTCTACCACCAATTCCTTTATTCAATTACTACAATTTTGTCTAGCTCAAGCCTTCTTTGTATTTAATAATACTTTTTACAGACAACCTGATGCCCTAGCTAAGGGCCGTTGTTTGTCTCCTCTTTTAGCTGATATTTTTATGGATCATTTATAATCCACACACATCATAAAAAATCCTGAAATACTCCATTGGTTTCGATATGTTGACGTCATTTTAGTCCTTATTTCAGGTAATTCTAAATCAGCTGATCTATTACTTCCTAAAATTAATCAAATCCACCCGAACATCAAGTTCACTATGGAACTAGAGTCTTCCCAATCAACTAATTTTCTTGATCTTACCATTTCCAGATTAAACGACCATTTCGATTTCAGTATCTATAGGAAACCTACACAGACTGATCATGTCATACCGTTATCCACTCATCACCCAATGTCATATAAATATGCAGCTTTCCACAGTTATGTGCACCGACTAGACACAATTCCATTATCTCCATCTAACTATAATAAAGAACTGAAGTATTCTCCGTCAAATAGCATTTAACACAGGTTACGACCCTAATCTTATAAACAAACTCATCCAAAAGAGACACCTTAGAGTCTTGAGAGAGACTGCTTTCCCCAGAGATTTGACCATTAAACCCCTCTATGCTTCCCTACTGTATCATCATGAACGTCTTTTCGGTGATATCAGATACCTTTTTAAAAGAGCAGTTGATAACACTCATATTTCTTTTAAAGTACCAAATAATCTAGGACAGTGTCTTACCAATTCTAAAGACCCTATTAACTATATGAATCGTAGTGGAGTCTATATATTACAATGCTCCAATTGTGATGCTACATATATAGAACTTATAGATTACTAGCTTCTCGTTCTTTAAAATATACCAAAAGAGAGAACACTTCAACTTTCTCACAACATCTCATACAAAATAAACATACTCTCAACATCCCAGAAGACGTCTCATTGTTACATAACATCCATCAAAAAAACTTCCTAAAATTGGATCTGTATGAGGACTTAGAAATAGTTAAAAAGAAGCAGAAAAGTCCTAATTGTGTTTATCGTCATGTTTCTTTTAATCGAGATTTTCAACCCCTACACCGACAACTTTTTTTATAACACATATCTTATGTGTATCATCATACTTTCACTATCATCTTATTTCTATACAAACATTCTGTAAGCAATATCCTACCTCAAACTCTCAATACATTTTACTTAAATTTTATCGTTCCATATTCTTATTATTTCACTTCTACAGCAATTAAGACATACTTCTACATATTCGTTTTTATTTTCCACATTGATTATCTCCACATCCTTCCACCCTGATCCTCCACCCTTTTTTCTTACACATCCATTCATTTTCGGGCGGTTTGGGGTTGAGTCTCTTGGGTTTTCGGTCTTATCAAGTGTTTTTAGTCTCATTCTCATTCGCACATATCAACAAAATTTCTTCAGCCAAACGAAATATACCATCACTCTCCAATTTTGTCAAGTTCATCTATACTCAACAAATTAGACCAAATTATCAGTCATCAAAACACTCACACGTTAATCAATAACTTAGAATTGTACACTTATGTACGTATTAAACAAATTCTGATATCCTAGACGCATTTCGTAGAAGACCTTTTAATAATTCTAAGTCTATTACCACTTCTGTAATATCCGAATGTGTTGCTGACTGCATAACTCCTAGTACCTATTTATTGGTCGTGTTCAATATTTAATCATCACATTATATTTCACAATTTTACATGTATGTTCGAATATTTCTAACACCAATATATGGATATTTGATAATGTTTTATTTTTAACATCAACATAAACTTTAAATAATTCATTGGCTGAAGTAACAAAATAGTTCATAACGTCGCAATTGACAATCTGTCACTGGTATACTTCTAAAGTTCTTTCATCTTTCACCTTTCAGTTCAGTTGACACTCAATTTTCAATATGTAAGGTGTGTTCCTTGCATATCACATCCACGTGGGTTAGAGTCCTGTGTTGCCCTGGGTTATATCCAGGAATATTTGCAACATGCATCTGTAATGATAATAATATGTAGTAGATCTTGAAACTTTTAAAGGGTTTTCACCCATAACTTTTTGGTGGCTCACGCTCATGCTATTTATAACATTGTTGCATAGGGATAAGGCAAAGAGAATGATGATGAGGAGTCAACTTTTATAGCATTGTCTATTATTAGTTAGGTTATACTTACTGTTTTAGGGCTTAACACTGATGATGGATTACCTATTAATCCGAAAACGTTTTGTTTTGTGATATAACCTATATTGGGGTATTTTAAATATACGTTTTACAAAGGATCTTGTATTTTCTTTTCAAATATACATGACAATATTTAGAATTTAAGACTATTTTTCTTATGTATAACTTACTTCAAAACATTCTTTCTTCTATTTTTAAATGGATCTTAATCTGAGTTCAACGTTTTTATCTGCAACAATTTCATACCTGCTAAAATCATATCATTACTTTCAATATTTGATAAGAGAATATTTTCATTATTTTATTTTTCATAGATAATAACAGAATACAAAGACTGCACTTGTTAGGTCACTTCATAAGAATACTGAATGACAGAACACATACAGAATGATTATTAGAACTATGGTGGGCGTTAGCCAGTGGGAACACCAATGAAGAGGTGGTTAGACGAAAAATGGGCGGGCGAGAGAGAGAGAGAGAGAGAGAGAGAGAGAGAGAGAGAGGGAGGGAGGAGAGAGAGAGAGAGAGAGAGCGAGAGAGAGAGCGAGCGAGAGAGAGAGAGAGAGAGCGAGAGAGAGAGAGAGCGAGAGAGAGAGAGAGCGAGAGAGAGAGAGAGAGAGAGAGCGAGAGAGAGAGAGAGAGAGAGCGAGAGAGAGAGAGAGAAAGAGAGAGAGAGAGAGAGAGAGTGTGTGTTGAAAAGATAAATAAATAAAAAGGTATGAAGAAAAAAATTTTAAGAATCGCTTTTCTTTAGTTACGAGTGAATAAAATTAAAAATATTTATAGTATAAGATTTTTTTCCATACGTATTTATTTTTTACTTTTTAGTCTTACACTTTTCAAACATTAAAATATATCGTCATGCTTAAAAAAAGGATGTATATGATAGACACAATTTTTGCATTTATTTCAACATTTGATACATACACTGTACATTTTCTGTCACTTCTTCATACATTTTTTTAAATCAAAAGCACGAATTTTTTTAATTCGAGTTTTGGTTGAAGTTTTGTTTCGTATCGTATTGAAATTTGACACGAATAAGCGCCGATGTTTATATAAACAAAGATATGAGCGTTCAAAATCGTCGCCGCTTAGGATGTTTATAAACATGATGTAAGAACATGAAAAGTTTCGGAATAGGCAAAAAAATTGAAACTTTAATATTTATTTATGAAGCATAATGTAAACAATTAATGTAAAAAGTGAAATTATGTATAGTTCATATAATTAGCTACAATCTGTAAAAGTTTCTAGTTTCTATATTATAAAAACAAGAGAATTTAAGCATTTTCCATTAATATCGTTTTTTTTATTTAAACAATTAATAGACATAAAAAATTTTTTATTGACTATTCTTGTACTGTCCCCGCGAATGCGTACCTATGTCTGCAAATTTTCATTGATTTGCATTGAAGAAATGCAGTCGAATTAACGCCTAAAGATTTGACCCAAACGATTGAACTAAAGAAAAGCGTTTAAAAAACCTTTTTATCTACTCTATGTCATATTATGTATCAGTTTTTGCATTGTGAAAACTGTCATTATAGATAGCAGTGCGTGAAGGGTTTAAAGTGTGCGGGAAGTAACAATGTATTTTAAATGGGATTTACTTTTTCGCACACTTTCAATAAGTTTTTTGGCACACTTTCATTTAATCAAATATCCTTAACTTTCGCGTTGTCATGGTGATGACAATATGAGCAATGACTTACAACAAAATTTTTGACAGTTTTGTGGTTTGAAAGTAGTTAGGATTTTCAAATGTCAAAGTTCTAAAAACTTTAGAAGAGAAATCAATTCCAGTGACGAAGAGCTACAGTTTTTTTATTTGTTTATCGAAGAGTAGATTAAATATTGTATGAAACTGTGCGTGAAGTGACTGACGTCATCGAGAGGATAGACAGGTTGAAGTGGAGATGGGCAGGACACATAGCCAGAATGACAGATGGGAGATGGACGAAGAGGTTATTGGAATGGAGGCCAAGAGAAGATAAGATAAGCGTCTGTCGACCGCCTACAAGATGGACTGACGACTTAAGAAAGGTAAATAAAAACTGGATGAGAGCGGCGCAGGATATATGGGGTTGGAAACGAGGGGAGGAGGCCTATGTTCAGCAGTGGACTTTTGAGGCTGGATGATGATGATGATGTGCGTGAAGTACTTTTTGCGAACTTACGCGATGTATAGCACTCGCTCCGTTGTCGCTCGTGCTCTAAATATCGCGTGCGTTCGCACAAAGCATACTTCACGAACTGTTTCATAAATAACTATTCTTCAACCATGTTAAAAATGCAATTTTTAGCAATCCATATGAGCGTTAAAAATGCTACTTTAAAGCATTAGTGCTTTAAAATGTTTAAGGCACTGCAGTTAAAAGTGAACTGTCAAATTGTGACGTCAAAATTAACATTAATATTAATAGTACAATTTGGACAATTTGAAAAAGGAGGTTTAAAAGGTTTTTTAAAATTTAATTTAAACTGTATTATTGCATTTTAACACGTTTGTAGAAAAAAAACTATTAAAATTTGTTAGAATATACAATAATAAAAGTAAGATGTTATTCTATAGTTGTTATGATTTACGTATTGACAGTATAGGCATTACGTATTTGATGTAATGTCAAGAAAAATATAAAAATGGAATGTCAGTCAAGTTCATGTAAAAGTTTTTGTAGATATTGTCCTGTAATTGATAATGAATAAATTATAATTGTTGATATATAAGACGTTTGTAGAAAAAATATTGTATGATATACGTGTTAAAAAGTACATTTTTAAGGCACTCATGTGAATTGCAGAATTCGCCTCGCTCATTCTGCAAAGTTTCACATGCGTGCCTTAAACGTGTACTTTTAACACTTATATCATAAATAACTATTCAAAATAGTATAAAACGGTATATCCTTTTGTTTAGACTTTTATAGTTAAGGACCATCCACTGTGAAGGTTGAAATATGAGAATGAATATACATATTTACAAGACATGTTCTAAAAAAAATAAAAGTTAATGATTCTAAACATTTTTTGTTTGTGTATCAATAAGAAACAAAATCTGGGTGGAAAGTTTTGGGTGATACACCCTGTATGTTAGTCTGGAGCTGCTTGATGAATTCTGTTTTTCCTTATATAGTAATATAATATTTCTGACTTCTTGGAGATTCTTCCTTGATGCATGTTTCATAATATTCTCCAATGTATCTACTTAAAATACCTCAATCTATTTCCTTCCGTTTTAGTTTGGTCTTTTTATATAAAATCAGCAATGGCAAAGAACTTTCTGTAGGCCTTCTATATTTTGTGCCTACGGAAATTCACTGTCGGTTCCTTTTCGATCAATAGTTCTGAACGAGAAGTAGTTATATAAAAGTTGACAGGGAGATTTAGCTCAGGGTCCTTTCATTCGACGTTTGTATTTTTAATGTTAAAGGAAACTTTCTTATTCGAAACTTATTTGTGTTTGGGGCATCGAAATTATGTTTATTGGTTTAAAGGAAAGTGGGACAATAGACCAATTTGAAAATATTACGGAAATGTTCGTAAATATAATAAAATATGTCGAATTCCACAGAAAATATCCACTTTTTTGATGGTCAAAACATTGATTTGAGGGCATTCAAATTTGAGGGCATACTCTTGAGACTATTTTTGTTATTTACTACTCTGTAGGAAAAAATAGTGCCGCCACCTGTAACGAAGATAATAGTAGCCTTTTTGCGAAAGTTCTAACATTGAATGAGCAAACTAGTACCTAGTGATTTTGGAGTGTAAAATATCGCGACTTAAAATCACTGTAGAATCTAGTCAAAAGCACCTACAAACCTCTTTGCAAAAAAAGCTCCTTTTTTGACCTCTTAAAATAATGCTTTTGTTTTTCTCTTCATTCTCAATCTACATGGTGAGTCTTATCTACGAAATGCCTCAATCATATCGGAAACGGCTTGCACGATTTTTATAGATTTTGGTATGTATGGGTTTTCTGATGCGGTCAACAAAGATAATAACTAAAAAAGATAAACAAGTCTTACGAATAGTGGAGAGAAAGATCATCAAAACCATAAATGAATATAGAACCAAAAGGAATGCAGAGATTAAGAAAGTACTAAAAGAAGATATCGTGACCAAAATAAAGCAATGTGGATTAAGATGACTAGATCATATCTAGCGAGAAGGAGATGGAGGAGTTATATACTCGATGGAAGAATCGATTGTAGGGGAAAGAAAAAGGTTAAGACCAAACTGACTACAAGAAGTTGAAAAAGACTTACAAAATTCAATATTAAGAAAATGATAGCAAAACACTAGTGACAGAAAAAGATGGACAGTGATCGTTAAGAAGAAAACGTAAACAAAAGGAACTGATCCTGCCAAGAAATATCCATCATTAGATAAATACATAATTGAAAATCTGTGTACATCAGCGATTCTCAACCTGTGGGGCGCGCCCCCCTAGGGGGGCGCGCTTTTAGTAATGAGGGGGGGGGGGGGGGCGTGAGCATATTAAAAAATACACCATCATTAACTAAATTACTAAAATCAAAGCAAAACAAAATTCTGACAAAATAAAAAATAAAATACACATGAACACTGAATAGCAGTTATAATCATAAAGAGCACTCAATACTAAAAAGTAAGATTTTACTGTTTTTTGTCAAAATTATTGAACGAGGGGGGGCGCGGTGAAAATAATTATGGAAGATTGGGACGCAAAGTGTAAAAGGTTGAGAAACGCTGGTGTACATAAAATACAAGCAAATTACAAAAGTAAAATTCACTAAATGCTATTGGTATTTCTACTTCGTTTCAGAAAGAAAATGGAAAATTTATGGAAAAATACAGTAATAATGAAACAAACACTCATATAGGATTGGGAAAGCTTAAGATAGGGTTCCTGAAGGGATTCTCTGGTGGGCAATTAATAAAAAGGAGAAAATATAGAGATTGCGTAAAGATTGCGAGAGAGATGTATGATGGAGTAACAGCTAATATTAGGATAGGTGTGGAGAGACTGATACATATCGTGTAAAATTAGGATTGCACCAAGCAATGGTCGGTGCTTATTCTTTATTTAGTCTCATTAGTTTTGGATTCGATAAGAGCGAAACTACATGGTAACATTCCATGATATAGTTTCTTTTCTTGTTTAAAATATCGAAACCTTCAAATACTATAATTTATTATTGCATATATGGTCTTATCTAGACGTAAATAATTATTGTCGGTCAGATATTAGGGATGGTACTGAAATTTGGGTAAAAACATGTAGTTGAAAAATATGGTATAGATAACCATTTTGAAATAAGTGAAATAAAAAGTAAATGAGGAATATATTATTAAATTGCTATAGATCTCCTGGTAAAGATAATCCTTTCTTTGAATCCTGAAAAACGATTCTTGAGAAGATTTGGGTTTTTTAAATTTAATTGGGGAGGTTCTACGGTGCACTTCATAATTTTTTATCTGATAAGAGATCTACACTATGAATTTGGAAATATACCCTATTCCACGAATATACGCCTGTTTTGGATTACTTCGACAACGAATATTTTACTGTGCAAAATAAGAAGAACGAAACTAAATTGCAAATTACATTGTTGTTTATTGGAATAATTATTAGCGCCATTCACTTTCGTACTTCTTATGTTGCACAGTAAAATATTCGTTGTCGAAGTAATCCAAAACAGGCATATGTTCGTGGAATGGCCCATAGTCACAATAATAATAATTATTAACAGTTAAACACCTGATTTTTATTAGCCTAATGCCTCGACAACTAATGGCCACTGGCATAGTACAGTTGATTTTGCAATCTAGTGTGGTTTTTAGTGTGTTGAGTAAATGTCTTGTTATTTGGAGAAGTCGACTTCATTGTATTTACAAAGAGAGGCTAATTGTATCCGAACGTCGTCAGTCCCTCCGTGAGTACCGATCCCAGAAGGATAAAAACTATTTTCACTTATTATTATTAATAAATGAAAAACTACCCCTGATGAGATTTGAACTCACAACCCCTGAATCCAAAGGTAGGCTCTCTTACCACTAAGCCACAGAGGGGATACACCTGAATTAGTTTTATATTTTAATTTGTTCCAGTTTTCAATTATTAGGGCTCGTATATTAAAATATAATAAATTTAAAACAAGCAATCACAAGGGTAACGTACATATTTAAAATCATACAATTTGCATAGTTAATTATGGTAGGGGAGCTTAAGCGGGGATTTTTGCAGTTACTCGAGCACGTCAGATTATCATATAGGGAGAAACCTGGTGCCCTGCAGATGTAACTCTACCATATATTGGCTCTTAACACAGGGGCGTTCGTTAAGGGGGGCCCGAAAAAAATCTATCCTTAAAAATACTCGAAATTGTCAGATTAAGGTAAGTTAAGGACATGCAAAACAGTGTATATTTAAAAAATCTGACGATTTGAGCGGGGCGTAAGGAAATGGGTGAGATAAAAAGTTTCACAAAAAAAAAGCGAATAATTCGTGAAATGAACGTTAGATCGAAAAACTAAAAAATACGTGTTCAATATTTTTCAAAAATCTATCGAATGATCCCAAACATGACCCCCCCCCCCACGGAGAGGGGTAAGGGTAAATTTAAAATTTTAAATACACATCCCGCGATATTTCGCAAAATAAACATTAGTTCGAAAAACTGCAAAATACACTTAATCAATATTTTTGAAAAATCTATCGAATGGTACCAAACACGACACCCCACGGAGATGGGGTGGGGAGTTACTTTAAAGTCTTAAATAGGAGCCCCAAATTTTTATTTCAGATTTGGATTCTTTACGTAAAAATAAGCAACTTTTATTCGAAACATTTTTTCGAATTATGGATAGATATCTAAAAAAACGACTGTTGGAAATGGAAAATTAAATTAAAAATGGAAAGTCCCAACTAAAATGGAAAATTTTACTTAACTTTTTTTGGTTTTAGGACCTAGTCTTCATAACCCAATAGGTCTCCAAAGCGCTCGAGTGACTCCACATTTAGCATACTTCGCTCCCCTGCTATTAATAATATTATGTTTAAATAAATTTAACGTTAATAGGTCTGGATCCCGCGTATGAAAAAAAAATTGATTAATAGCAAGCTGAAAATTTGTTAATAGCTTAAGGGTGCCTAGTCGGATAAACTTTGATATATGGGAACACTGGAACAGAGGCAGTTTTAATTGTGGAACAGGTTAAAAATTTGGAACGGTCACACCACGAAAACGGCACATTTATTTTGTCCGACAGAACAGACTTCAACTCTTCGAACAGAGATTAAACTCTCATGCAAAAATCAGACTGCTATTTATCACCAAATGGGCGTTTTAATGAGTGTAACATGTAGAATATGTCAAATGACAGGAATTATGACAGGTGATAAATAGCAGTCTGATTTTTGCATGAGAGTTAAATCTCTGTTCGGAGAGTTTAAGTCTGTTCTGTCGGACAAAATAAATGTGCCGTTTTCGTGGTGTGACCGTTCCAAATTTTTAACCTGTTCCACAATTAAAACTGCCCCTGTTCCAGTGTTCCCATATATCAAAGTTTATCCGACTAGACACCCTTAAGCTACTAACAAATTTTCAGCTTGCTATTAATCAACGTTTTTTTCATACGCGGCATCCAGACCTATAAGTAATAAATTTTGAATAATAAGTAGTATAGTTATTTATAGTACATGTAGAAAAATAAATGCGTAATATGTAACCTATTACACATATAATTTGAAATTTTACATAAAGTAGGTACCTACTCTAACAAATATTTAATCTCTAGATATTTATATACACAAATCGGAAGAAAAGTCTTGGGATATTTTTATACCATAACAAAATTAATAAAAATAAAAGAAGACTGCGCCGTAAAACGAAAACAAAAGGCGTATTATATTTCAGTTCGTTCAGAGAGCGCCATAAACACCCCTACTAGTTTTACTCTCATTAGAGTTCACCAGAGAGTGTATATTATACAGGGTGTTTGGTAAATAATGGGCCATAGCTTAACCTCAGGTTCCTGAGGTTAAAATAGGCCGATTTAAGCTAACTTACCTTAGTACAAAGTTTATAATAACCGAGATACAGGGTGTCAAAGTTAAACTTTTTTTTTTATTTATTATTGAATATTTCCTGACATGTATGAGATAACAAGATGAAATTTGGTATGTGGGAGTTTTTTGGGTCGAGAAAACTAAATTCCCTACCAAAAATTATGTACTGCCCAGAGGGCGCCACATACGCCTTTCAGCACTCATTTATTACGTTCAATTTTTTTTATCCCTCACTCTGCATAATTTTGACATTAAAATTTTTATTCTCCTATTAGTTTTACTTAAAAAGGGTATACTTCTTTCATCTCCCTAAACTCAACCGTTTTCGAGATAAACGCATTTTAAATCTGCGATACACCATCATTTTTAGCATAATATCATTGTAGTTACACCCGAAAAATAACTTAAAACCATAAAATTATCCAAAAGTGTATCGCAAATTTCTTCAAATGGAATTTGCGATGCAATGACATAAATTTGAGAACTGGCACAATTATTATGGTTTTAAGTCATTTTTCGGGTGGAACTACATACAATGATATTATGCTAAAAATGATGGTGTATCGCAGATTTAAAATGCGTTTATCTCGAAAATGGTTGAGTTGCGGGAGATGAAAAAAGTATACCTTTTTTAAGTAAAACTAATAGGAGAATAAAAATTTTAATGTCAAAATTATACGGAGTGAGGAATAAAAAAAATTGAACGTAATAAATGAGTGCTGAAAGCCGTATGTGGCGCCCTCTGGGCAACACATAATTTTTGGTAGGGAATTTAGTTTTCACGACCCAAAAAACCACCACATACCAAATTTCATGTTGTTATCTCATACCTGTCAGGAAATATTCAATAATAAATAAAAAAAAAAGTTTGACTTTGATACCCTGTATCTCGGTTATTATAAACTTTGTACTAAGGTAAGTTAGCTTAAATCGGCCTATTTTAACCTTAGAAACCTGAGGTTAAGCTATGGCCCATTCTTTACCAAACACCCTGTATATGGTTATCTCTGAACAAACTGAAACAAACCAAGCCTCCTAGTACCGAATCACGACAAAATCACTCGATGTGGATGCCGTAGCGACATCTGCCTAAAACAATTCGAAGTTTTATTTTCGTAGAAATAAAAAACAAAACGAATGCTGAATTACATAAGACATGGGGAAGTCTATAGTAGTAGTATTAGAAACCACGAAGGCATAACTAGAAATTTGGTCTCATTAGAAGTTTTATTTCTCCGTAAATAAAAGTTCGAATTATTTTATCCAGATGTCACTATACCGAGTTATTTTGTCGTGATTCGGCACAAGGAAGCTTGGTTTGTTTCAGTTTGTTCAGAGATGACCATATATATACACTCTCTGATGATCTCTAATGAGAGTGAAACACGTAAGGGTGTATATCGCGCATTCTAAACGAACTGAAATATAATACGTCTCTTGATTTCGTTTTACGGCGAATTCTTCTGTAGTAGTTTTACTCCTAACTGAGTATCGACACCAAGTTTTCGTTGGAATTTTGCCACGCTGAATAGATAGGAAGTAAGGTGCAAATTAAAGACCTCCCCGTACCTCCTTTAATTCAGCATTTGCTTGGTTTGCAAGTAATAGAAGCCACGAAGGCGTAAACAGAAACTTGGTCTTATTAAAAGTTTTATTTCTCCGGAAATAAAACTTTGAAATTGTAAAAAATAAAACTTTGAATTGTAATAAAAATAAATTCACGTTGTCGTTCAATTTCAATTGAATTTGCACAGTTGCTCATTCTGTATATTTTTGTGAGTAAAACATAAGGGCAAAAGTGATAACGAATATTTATGTATATTAACAGCACTACATACCTTAGAGGCACTTGGCGATAACGAATATTTCACCAAGTTTTTGGTATCAGAACAGGAAAATATTCCGTTAGTTTCGACTTGGTTTATGCTATAATGTTCTTGCTTAGTCAGTGCATTGAAAATATTATCTATATTTTGCGGGTACTATCGTACAGTTAGCGACTTGCATCGGGTACACCGGGTAACCATAGGCTGTGATACTATAAGAAATGGTCTCCATGAAGCCAATCTCCACAGCCGAAGGCCATGGAGATATCTCCAGAGGCAATCGCGCTCCAATATTAGAGTGGTGTCAAGAATATCAAAACTGGGATGCAAATGGTTGGGCTATAGTTTTATTCTACGAAGAATCTAGATTTGAATTTCATCCAGATTCTCGTGGAATAACAGGGTGGAAACGATTTGGAAATGAATAACGCTTACAATATTATATGTCCAGGACGTTTACACATACAGAGGTGGTAAAGTAATGGCACATGGAGTGGAATAATAATTGGTGGAATAACGGACTTTGTTTTTCCAGGCCGCTTCCTTACAGCTCAGGAGTACATCTACACCATTCTACAACTTATCCTTCATCCGTTTGCTAATACAGTTGGTAAAAACTTCCACCTTATGCATGATAATGCTCATCCACATGTCGCACACCCAGTAAGAAACTGGCTTACCAATGAAGGTAGTACTGTGTTGCCTTCGCCAGCACAATCCCCTGACCTAAATATCATCGACGGTGGATGGGACATACTTCAGCAAATAATCACTTCACATATAGATAACCTATACACGCCATTTCGTTTTCGACAGCTTCTGATAGAAGAATGGGCAAACGTACCTCAACAGGATATAGACAATTTCATTCAGTCTATGAACGACACATCTAGACATTGTAGAGCCGTAATAAACCAGGGCGAACGCCGTACGTTGTATTAATTTTGTTTTTTTATTACGACCATATTTTGTGATAACCCAATTTTGAAAAAATGTGAAAATGTTGAATTATCTACATCTGTCTGTCTGTAAACACAACGCCTCCATCATTATACCAGGTAGAATGACAACTGAGCTGTTGAATGACAGTTTATAACCAAAGGATGGTACTAAAGGTGAGAAATTTAACCTAGGACTTCCGGATTTACAAATTCAACCGGTAGTACTGTTTTAAAGTCACCGGAATAGTCCAAGCTATATAGTATTTGACGCGTTTTAGCAAGATGAGAACAAATACATACTTCCGGTTTCATGACTCTCTGTCTGTCCGTTCGTCCGCGAATATAGCTGTTCCATTATGAATACGGATATAATGACAAATGAGGTGTCGAATGAAAGCTTATAACCCGAAAATGGCATTAAAGTTGAGAAATTTGACCTCGGACTTCCCGTTTTAGTGTTGCAACCGAAAGCACCGTTGTAAAGTCTCCGAAATAGTATAAAAGATATATTATTCGACGTGCCTTAGCAAGATGAGAATAAATGTATACTTTTGGTTTTTATATAATTTTCGGTTAAAAAGTTCTAACCGGAAGTGTCATATTATAGTCGCAGAAATAGTACTTGCATCTGACTTATCAATGGAAACGTACTGAAAAATCGAGCTTGAGTCGTTAGTTCCGGTCTTGAAGTCATTTCCTTTTAAACGCTTATGACCGAAAATTTAATAAACATGACTTAAAATTAGTAAAATCGTATATCAATCGACACCACGTTACACGAAGAGTTCAAATATCGACTTACGGATTTACTTTCGATCACTTTGGGTGAAAATCTACGACTTACGAAGTTGAATTAGTTGTTTTTAACTGTTTTTGACATCTCTAAAAGGCATTCTTGTAATTTTTGACATTTTAGTAAATTTTGTTATATATTAAATACTACTAATCACTACATATCCATTATTATTTATACAAAACAATTAAAGGAAAAAATACGTATATTTCTAAAAATATCCCTAGACTTATCCGATGTTGTGTATTAAGCTACTTTCCGCATAGTCTACGTAGAAAAGAATTTCATTGAAAGAAACCTTGTCGCGGAAAAATAAAGGTAAAAAGCTCGAGTGCCCTACAATTCTGCACATAGAAATTACTTACCGCTCGCCTCATTGTCCGCTTTTCTCGGTTTTTTTAACGACGTTTAAAACCACTTTAATGTCAAGTAATATCAGCATTGTTTCGAAAGGGTGAGGACTCGGCCTTAACATTTGAATCAACTTTTAATGAGTGCGCGACGAGGTAATATAATTTTTACAGCGACGAATGGAAGTAGAAGTTTTGTTTTATGAGTATTTTGAAATTTTGTATAAAATGCTTCTATTGGTGTTGAAATAATATGTAACTTATTCTTTGCAATAATAATAATATTTCTTCCAAACCGATCGGAAATAAATTCTCAGTACGTTTGTGCATTTATAAATTATATTTTTATATGCATATTATGTATGTGTAACGAACTATACTTATCGAACATAGATTTATGAAGGCGCAAGCCTTAGCCAGCTTACTGAATCAACAAAGAACAACGTCAAAACAGTGAAATCAGAGATACTACAAAATACAAAGGGATTCGAAATAGAAAGACCTTTAAAAGAGCTAAACAATAATAGCTCCAGGACAGGACGGCATTATTGCCGAGGTGTGGAAAACAAGCAAGACAATCCCCATACCAACAGAGCTATTTAATAGATGTCTCCACAGTATCAATATCACTAAAGACTGGAATGAGAGTCTAGTAGTTCTCTTACACAAAAAAGGGGACAAATGTGACCTAAAGAATTATAGACCTATATCGTTGCTTAGTCAAGTATACAAGGTGTTTATGAGAATCATAAACAATCAATTAATAGTTATATAATATAGATACAATTATAGAGAATAACTTCAACCGGTTGAACAGGCTGGCTTCCGCAAAAGATTATAGTACATCAGACCATCTGCTGACAATCAGAACATTGATAAAGAAGGCAAATGAATACCAGTATTTCTTGCCTTCATAGACTATGAAAAGGCATTTGAAAGTATCGATATATTGGCAATAGAACTTGCTAATTTTAGAATAGATTCGAGATATAGGCAACTAATACACAATATACAGGTTTTTTCATTAATAATTGGAAATATTTTAACTGTAGATTCCTGGGCTCAAAATATTAAGATATACCTATCTCAAATTACCTGAATAAAATGTGGCTAATTACTAAGTTACAGGTGTTAACATCTCCTTGTCATATTTGACAGAAAGTGTAGGTACTCTACACCCTACTAAATTAGGTTAAATAAATATTTCTGGCTATTACCAGAGGCGCACGACTGGGAAAAGTGTATGGTTGACCTTTTTCAAATTCTGTCAAATGTCACTGACGGAATTGATATTTTACCGCAATTTTTTGAATCTTTCATACTCTATAATATACTCTATGTAAATAACATACCCTTTATTCGTAACGAGAAACTCATTATTTTTCGAGATATTTGTTAAAAATGTAGCGTCAGAATTATTTTGATTAATTTATCAAGAATTATACCGGTGTTTTTGGGTTACGCAAATGAAAATTTAATCGCCATTAACAAAAAAATTAATGTTATTTATTGAAATTTCTTGAAGCGAATAGATGCGTTCAACATCAAAAAACATTTGCGTATGAAAAAACACATTTTACCTTAACCTTTTATGACAATTGTTCAATGTGATGCCCATTTACCTCAACAAGCTTATCAATTTTTTCTACGCCGCTTCATTTTTAACTTGAAATATCTCGAAAAACAATGATGTTATCGTTACGAATAAAGAGTATATTACATAAAAAGTATGGTAGAATTGAAAAATTGTACTAAAATAGCAATTCCGCCAGTGGAAAAAAATTTAAGAATGGTCAACCATTCTCTTTTCCCTGTTGTATGCCTCTGGTAGTAGCCAGAAAGGTTTATATAATATATAAACGTATTTATATAATATATATAATATATAAACGTTTCTGGCTACTACCAGTAGCCTGATATTATCATAATTTGGTAAGGTGTACAGTACCTATTCATTCTTCCAAGTATGACAAGGATATGTCAACTAGTTTTAAACGACTGGGTAAAAATAGTTTTTAAATTTTTAAATAAAACATCCTGTAACTCAGTAACGAGCCACATTTTATTTAACACGTTCTTTTTAACACGTATATCTTTTAAGTACTTCTCTCAGAACCTGAAATAATTTTTGTAATGTAATGTTAATGAGCAGATGTTGCTCATCGGCGACATTGGCACTGGAGAGGGAAACAGAATGTCGCCGATGAGCGACATACGCATCGAACGCGTAAGTGATTTAGGTTAAATCTTAATATTTTGAGGCCAAGAATCAACAGTTGAAATATCTCCAATTATTAATGAAACACCCTGTATATGAAAACGCAATTATGGTAGCACTAGAGGAAAATACAAATCCCATCCACATTAAGACAGGAGTTACACAAGGATGCATAATATCACCAAACCTTTTTAATGTAGCCGTGGAAGACGTCTTCAAAACTACAAATTGGTCAACATAATATGTTATGGTATTAATGTTAATGGAAACAAGTTAAACCACCTCCGATTCGCTGAAGACATGATGATTATAACGAGCACATTCTAGCAACTAAAAATTATGATGGTGGAACTCGCGGACAGCTCCCAATATGTCGGCCATAAAATGAATAAGACAAAAAGAAAAACAATGACAAATACTTACGACCTCAGACGTATAAATGGCAGTAGGATAGATCAAGTCCATCAATGAAAATATCAACCTAGGCCAACTTATGAAAATTGACATAGAGAACCAAAGCGCAAAAATCACTTGACGAGCAAGACTGGCATGGACAGGATTTGATAAAATTAGTTGGATACTTAAGAGCCACACAATACCTCAATACTTAATTTGCAGAGTGTACAACCAGTGCATCCTTCTTATCATGACATATGAATGTCAAACATGGATCCTAACCAAGGCCAATGTGAATAAACTAGCCACAATAGAAAAGGCAATGGAATGATCAATGCTAGGTATATGACTATCAAATAAAAGGAGGAACGAATGGGTGAGATTAAAAACAAAAGTCGAGGATATCACAACATGATATGATTGCCAAACTCAAATGGATATTCTCCTAAGATACTCATTTTTAATTTTATTAAAAATCTCATCTTAAAGTTTAGGACAAGACTATACAATTCTATATGTCAACCTTAGATTGGGTGTGGGTTTTACGGTTCTCCCCATTTGGGGTCTGCTTTGCGTTCTCCTCCCCAAACCTCCGAAAAATTTCGAAAATTTAATTCCGACCTTTACGGCTTCGGATAATATTGGTCAATATCTCTCCAATACAGAAGAATTTAATTTAGAAAATCGGTCATACCTTTCAAAACTTACCGAGAACAGAAATTTAACTCAATTTCTATTTAAAAAGGGGAAATGTTTGTGGATATTTGGATGTGTATGTGTGTGGAAAGGTTACACCGATCTGCATTTTTTTTTCTACGTTTCAAGAGGGAGTCGGAGCTGATTCAGAAACGGTATGTTTTGTGACTTTTGACCACCAATACGCCAGCTATAGGACTGGGTAGGTACCACAGGGCATATTTTTTGGGTGAATTTATCTTAGCATTAAAGAGAGACAGAAAAACAAAAAATCGGTAGAGATTAATTTCAGGTTTCAAACGGTGTCTAAGTGGTCAGGATCGGACATACATACGGCCCAGTATAGCCGAAAAATCTAAAAAATTGTACTTTAACACGTTGACGGACAGAACGTCTATAGACGTCTAATTTCCATTGATGTAATGTGACACAACGTCTACAGATGACATTTTTAAAATAACGAGTTGTGCATCTACAAAATACATTTATAGATGCATATGAAATGTGACACGGCATATATGGTCGTCGTCCACATGTTTACAAAAAATGTTAAAAACTCACTGTTTCCATATACTAAAAGCGCTAAATGAAATTCAACAATTGCCCTATTCTACTTTGAAAAATTTATGTAGTGTCACAACACTTGCTTATACATTTGACGCACTGCCCTTCAACGTGTTAAAATTTTTGGTTTTTCAACAATTGCTCATAAAATCCACCTAGGAATTAACTGAAAGTATAGGAGGAATCCAGACGCGTCTAAAGGTAGATACCTCATATCTGGAAAAAGTATGATCAAATCCATTTGAAATTGGAAAAACGGTTTTTCAAGTTCATTATATCCTACAATACCTTCAGATATCATATTCGGCCTTAAGTGCATCAGATACTACTTGCTAATACCTTTCAAACATGTGTACAGTGATCAAAATCGGTTAAATCATTTAGAAGTTATCGAGCTCCAAAATTATAATCAACTTTTCCGTTATCGCCGAACGATAGGTAACGAGTTATTACGAAGCTAAACTTGATCGAGCAATCCAAGATCATGTATATCAAAATGTATTACCACTTTGATGGAATATAAAACTTTAGGTGTATTTTGAAAAGTTTTTTCATAATCTTTACTAAATTTTAAGTAAAACGCGCCACCAAAGAGCCCCAAAGTACAAACTTTATTAAATGTACTCTTTTGTAGCGAGTTTTAATTCAAATTTAGCAAATATTATGGAAAAATCTTTTAAAATAAACCTATAATTTGAACCCATATTTAACCTAATTTTAAACTTATATTTTCCATCACATACAGTGGGTGATCATATTATTAGAGCCACCTAATAAAATTCAATGTTTTAGAGAAAGGGTATATAATTGAGCTATTAATGGATAAGTTTCCATTTGGCTGTCTTGTTACACTTTATGAAATTGCAATAAATAGTCTGACAATAGTGGCAACACGCATGTGTGGCAATTCGTGACTCAGATGCCATTGTTTATATTGTTTATCAGTGCTGCCCAGCCTAGCTTACAACTCGTGTGTCTTTTTTTTTGGGAGGTGAGAATCTTCTAAAGACCGTCTGGGAAGGTGTCCCAGGTGTGTTGGATTCAATCCGCCACGCTTCACCGTGCTGGATCGCCTATCAACTAAACTCACCTCCTTTTTCTCCAGCCGACGGGTCTGGGACCACTCTTAGCGAATATATATGTTACAGTTCAAGTTGATTATCCAGTTGGAGTTGACTCCAACTAGTTGGAGTCAACTCTAACGGCTGGTTTCAGTAAAAGTTGATTATAAATATAAAATGAAGATTTATATTCAACATTTACTAGTAAAAGTAGACTCCAACTAGGAAAAGTATACTCTTCCCAATGCCATTTAGTAAAAGTTGATTCTGATTCACACAAACAGCCGATTCTAGAAATTAAATGTTACTGAATATGTTCAAATTAGTCTAGGCTGTATCGTCGCCCCCGTTAGGTAAATTACTCCGATTCGAATTTTTTGCACAAACTTACTCAAAAAGAGGTCCTTATAACAAATCTACTAGGTGCCAGGCAGTACCTTGATCGATAAATTGTTTAAACAATTTTTTTTAGACAAATTGACACAAATAATTTTTTCACTTCACAAAAGGTATTTTGTGATTTTTCTCTAAAATTGATTGTTGTCGAGTTATACGCGATTTAAAATGTGATAAATGCGAAAATAGCCATTTTCAAGGCTTAATAACGGTTAAAATCCATTATTATGAATGTCAGAAAGTGACCAAGTTTATAGCCCCCTCTACAAGATCCAGCAGAAATTTTTGTCACTATTTTATTACTAAGCTTTATCTTTAATTATTAACAATGAGCGCTAAGTGCGTATCAGGCGGCCGTCAATGGTGAGTGCTAAAGAGATGCATCATTCCAGCCGTCCAATGGTGAATCTCACTCGCACTCACATTGACGGCCGCCTCAATACACGGTTAGCGCTCATTGTTGATAATTAAAAATAATATCTTATTAATGAAATAATGACAAAAATTTCTTCAGGATCTTATAGAGGTAGCTATAATCTTTGATTTTTTTTTAGTTTCTGACTTTCATAATATATAACATCATATGGCATTTTTGCCTTTCGGGCAGTTCCGGCGCTAATTACACCTTTAACCCTGTTTCAAGTAACTAGTGTCGATGTACACTAGCCCAGGGGGACCTACGGCTTAACGTGCTCTCCGAGGCACGGTGAGACGGCTCGTGTCATTATTGGAAATGAAAATGGTTTGTCTTTGGCAGGGCTCGAACCCACGGGCACTGGCGTATGAGGCCAGCGATTATGCCGTTACTCCACGGCCGCTCGCTCGACTTTCACAATAATTATCTTTAACCGAGTTATTAAATATTGAAAATGGTTATTTTGGCGATTTTCAAATTTTAAGTCGCTAATAACTCGACAACAGTCAATTTTAGAGAAAACAGGGCCCAAAGGATCTAAAAAAAATTTGTACGAAGTGAAAAAATTATTTTGGCGAATTTGTTTAAAGTCATTGTTTATCGCCAAACGTCACTAAAATCATTCATTATTGTACTCATTTGCCCTCATTTTCGGCAGTAAAGTATCACTTTGTTGTATTGAAAGAAGAATGTTACTTTACCTGCCGCGATTATTAATCATATTAACCGAGATTGAATGTAAGTGGTCAATGGCAGCAATCGATTATTTATTTGAGTGAAATTAAAATTTATTTACTTTAATTATTAAAAATATTGTACAAAATTTATCTTATTATTAATAAAATTTATGTCAAAAAGTAAAATTCTGTAGTGTTTCGCAATTATATTCATACAAAATAAATCAAAACTTTACAGATTTAGTAATTAGGTAGGTATACAATATTGATAACTATCGATTAAACATCAAAACCGGCCATCGTGCAAAAGTCATCTGTCATTACTGTCATACGAATTTTTTATTTCGTCTAAAATTAAAAAAATTTCCTCAAAGTTGTAAGTAAGTGTTAATGTTTTTTATGATTGACGATACAATTTTGTACGCACCACCTCAATACTCTTTATCGAACGCGTCTGTTGCTCGCTTCGCTTCCTCTGCTCGTAATATCAGACTCGTTCGATAAAGAGCCACTTTACTGACTTGGTACATAAATAACTATTAAACAATTTTTCGACCACGGTACTGCCTAGTACCATCTGTCCGACAGCGAGTATAACTCCTCGTTAATTATAACAGGTAGAATGACAAATGAGGTGTCAAAGGAAAGATTAATATCCAAGGATGGTACTAAAGGTGACAAATTTAACCTAGGCTGTCTATCCGTCCGTCCGCGAATATAACTCCTCCGTCATTATAACAGGTAGAATGACAAATCTTCTTCTTCTTCTTTTTGTATAGACATTACTTTGTCTGTTTTTTCAATGTGCCTCTAGTAAGTTGTCGTTCCATCGTTTTCGTGGTCTTCCCACTGAACGTCCTCCTATTGGGGAACCGTCTCTCGCTGTCCTGACTACATTCTATTCTATTGGTCTGTTTCTTACCCAGTTATTAATGTTATCCACCTTGCATCTCCGTCGTATATCTGTACTTCTAGCTCTGTCCCATAGAGTCTTACTATCGATTTTTCGAAGGGTTTTCATCTCGGCTGTTTCGAGCAATCTTTTTGTCCTCTCTGTGTCGGGTTGTGTTTCTGCCGCGTATGTCATTAAGTCGACTTTACACTACATGATTTATCATGTGATTTGTCATATGATTTTTCCCATGACGAGCTGCATGACAATGCTTATGGCAAAACGAGCCGTATAAACAATGCAAAA
This sequence comes from Diabrotica virgifera virgifera, assembly GCF_917563875.1. Lineage (NCBI taxonomy): Eukaryota > Metazoa > Arthropoda > Insecta > Coleoptera > Chrysomelidae > Diabrotica > Diabrotica virgifera. The sequence goes on from NC_065450.1 coordinate 113,751,338, forward strand.
TCATATGACAAATCACACAATGTAAACATGTAAATTTCACTCCATGACCAAATCATATGATAAATCACATGATAAATCATGTAATGTAAAGTCGACTTTATTGGTCTGATGACTGATTTGTAAATTCTGCCTTTCATTTCTTTTCCGATATGACAAATGATGTGTCAAATGAAAGCTTATAATCCAAGGATGGTAATATTCATTTTTTTCTTTCATCCATTAAATCCAATATTTCCTCTGTCATCCATCTTTGCTTCCATGGTCGCTGTTTTGTGAGCATTTCAGTTGCCGTTGCAAGGGCGTGTCTGATTTCCTCCCGAAGGCGAAAGTTAAGGATGTTTAATTATATGACAGTGTGCTAAAAAACAGTGCGAAAAAGTAAAACCCATTTAAAATACATTGTTACTTCAGACACACTTTAAACCCTTCATGTACTGCTATCTATATTTACAATTTTCACACAATAAAACCTTTACATCAGCGGTTCTCAATCTTTATCAGTCATGTACCATCTAAAGTTTATTTTATTGTATTCCTATATTTTTAGATTGTATAATCAAGATTTACTATGTACTACTATTTTAAGTTTTTGTGTGTTTTGTGTACCACCGCAAATAATTATATGTACCACCAGTGGTACATGTACCACAGATTGAGAACCGCTGCTTTACATAATATGAGATAGAATAGATAAAAATGATTTTTGTGAATTTGGTTAAAAAAAATTGGTTAAATAATTTTTCGACCGCGGTACCGCGTGACACCCTGTGTATTTGTTATAAGGATTGTTATACGGATGTACATATTTCTTTGAGTAAGTTTGTGCAAAAAATCGAATCAGAATAATTTACCTGACGGGGGCGACGTTACAGACTATACTAATAAGTAGTTGAAACGGTCAAAACAAATAAACGCACACTCATCAAAAATGCACTTGAGATTCTCGTATAATCAACATTTACTGAATCGATCCAGTAAGAGTCAACTCTAACTAGTAAAAGTTGATTTAAGTTTTTAAAATCAACTTTTACTGCTCGTTTCAGTTGGAGTTGACTCCAACTAGTTGGAGTCAACTCTAACTGAGAATCAACTTGAACTGTAACATATACACTGACCCGTCGACCTTACTCTTAACTCCCCTCTGGCACTTTTCGCGTGCGTTCCGCAGACTAAGTGACCCCCTAGCTGCCCCACCCCACACACACCTCGCAAAAGACCGGCCAGTGAAGACGACCATCCCGTGCAACCCATGTGTGGGTGAGGCAACCGGGGTGCCCCCTATCCAGCATGAAACTAGCAGGAAGATACCAGTCGGCAATTACGAGTAACTCCAAGCATTCATGTTTTCATTCACTCACACTCACTCTCACACTCATACCTTATAAATTATTACGTAAATAGACCTCCCTATGAGAAATAATAAAAAACGATTATCAAAAATTTTTGTATGGATAAAATATGGTACGATATTAAATATACAGGGTGTCCCGAAAAGATTGGTCATAAATTATACCACACATTCTGCGGTCAAAAATAGTTCGATTGAACCTAATTTACCTTAGTACAAATGTGCTCATAAAAAAAGTCACAGCCCTTTGAAGTTACAAAATGAAAATAGATTTTTTTCAATATATCGAAAACAATTAGAGATTTTTTATTGAAAATTGACATGTGTCATTCTTATGGCAGCAACATCTTAAAACAAAATTATAGTGAAGTTTGTCCACCCCATAAAAATTTTATGGGGGTTTTGTTCCCTTAAACTCCCCTTACTTTTGTATACGTTCCAATTAATTCATTATTGTGGTATCGTTAGTTAAACACAACGTTTTTAAAACTTTTTTGCCTCTTAGTATTTTTTCAATAAGCCAGTTTTTATCGAGATGCGGCTTCTTTTTTAATATATTTACATAAAAATTTTATGGAGGTTTTGTTACTTTAAACCCCCCAAATGTTTGTGTACGTTCCAATTACACTATTATTGTGGTACCATTAGTTAAACACCGTGTTTTTAAAACTTTTTTGCCTCTTAGTCTTTTCTTGACAAATCACCTTTTATCGAGATATGGCTTCTTTTTCAAAATATAGCTAAAATGTAAATTATAAATACATTTTCAGATAATTAACAGGTCTGTATAATCGTACTTAACCATATACAAATAATATGTGGTGGATTCGACAAATATTCAAAATAGGTCGATAAACACTGGTTTATCAAAAAAGTACTAAGAGGCAAAAAAGTTTTAAAAACATTTTGTTTAACTAATGGTGTCACAATAATAATTTAATTGGAACGTAGAAAAAAGTTTGGGGGGGGGGTTCAAAGGAACAAAATCCCATTAAAATTTTTATGGGGTGCACAAATTTCACTTTAATTTTTTTTTAAGATGCTGCTGCCATAAGCATACCACATGTCCATTTTAAATGAAAAATCTCGAAGGGATTTCGATATATGAAAAAAAAATCGATTTTCATTTTGTAACTTCCAAGGGCTGTAACTTTTTTTGTGTGCAATATTGTATATAGGTAAGTAAGGTTCAATCAACATATTTTTGACCCCAGAATCTGTGGTATAATTTATGACCATTCTTTTCGGGACACCCTGTATAACTGTGTGCCTATTATATTTTATTTTTGGTGTTTAGAGTTATAATAAACTTTGCGAGGCTCCACTGCTCTCTAGTGATATTCTGACAGGCCTATATTATTTTTTGTGAATTTAATAAAAATTGCGCGTTCGTTACACTAGTGGTACCAGAACATCATGGGAAATCCAAAGACATCTCACCAAGGAAAATAGCAGAAATAAAAACTTTAATATTCAATACTAATCACTCCAACAGAAACATAGCATCCATTTCTACAGTTTCAAAGGCAACGTGAACCGTATAAAGGAAAAACTTACATACCATTATTAAACAAAAGTAAAATTTTCTGAGGTGGCTCTAATAATATGATCACCCACTGTACCAGTCCCTAATACAGCGTCCTTTTTTGAAAATTAATACAAAAGTTAAAGATGGTTTTTGCTTGTTTGCGATTCAGAGGGATGCACAATCCCTGGACAGCTGTTTCTGCCTTGCAGACTTCCGCAGCAGAGCTAGGGTGCACACCTCTGAAGCGAAAACCAGCTAGTCCATCTATTTAAGGGAAATTTCAAAAATCATTGAAATCTCCATTGGACGCAATTCAGCCACATATCTTAAACAAACTAAAAAGTCTCAGATGCCGAATTCACTATTATAATAAAAATTAAAATGGTAAATAGTTATTTAAATCTGAAACTTTTCTTGTTGGAAGTTCTTTCTGGTACATCCTTAATCTGCGACTATTACAATTTATAAGACAGCAGACGACGAATATAGAAAACAAAAAGGACTCTACAATAAGCAGTCACATTCCGTTTTCATTCGTCTAGGAAAAGGACAGAAAGAAACTAGCTCTGCTGAGGAAGCCTGCAAGGCAGAAACAGCTGTCCAGCTGTTTCTGCCTGATTCTTTCTGTCCTTATCCTAGACTAATGAAAACGGAATGTGACTGAATATAGTAGAGTTCTTTTTGTTTACTATATTCGTCGTCTGTTGTCTTATAATTTAAAAAAGTCGCAGATTAAGGATGTACCAGAAAGAACTTCCAACAAGAAAAGTTTCAGATTTAAATAACTATTTACAGTTTTTTTTCAGTTTGTTCCAGAGATGTCGCTGAATTGCGTACCAATGGGGATTTCAATGATCTTTGAAATTCCCGTTAAATATATTGGCTGGCTGGTTTTCGCTTCAGAGGTATGCACCCTACCTCTGCTGAGGAAGCCTGTAAGGCAGAAACAGCTGTCCAGAGATTGTGCATCCCTCTGAATATAAAACAAGCAAAAACCATCTTTTACTTTTTTATGTTTACTCAGATTTGAGTACTAGGAAGTTTCTTTCTGTCCTTTTCTTAGACTAATGGAAACGGAATGTGACTGCATATAGTAGAGTCCTTTTGTTTTCTATATTCGTCGTCTGTTGCCTTATAAATTGTAAGAGTCTCAGATTAAGTATGTACCAGAAAGAACTTCCAACAAGAAAAGTTTCAGATGTAAATAACTATTTACCATTTTAATTTTTATTATAATGGTGAATTCTGCATCTGAAACTTTTCAGTTTGTTTAAGATATGTCTCTGAGTTGCTTCCAATGGGGATTTCAATGATTTTTAAAATTTCCCTTAGCGACATATCTTAAACAAACTGAAAAGTCTCAGAAGCAGAATATAAAATTATAATAAAAATTAAATTGGTAAATAGTTATTTAAATCTGAAACTTTTCTTGTTGGAAGTCCTTTCTGATACACCCTTGATCTGCGACTATTACAATTTATAAGACAGCAGACGACAAATATAGAAAACAAAAAGGCCTCTACTATATGCAGTCACATTCCGTTTTCATTCGTCTAGGAAAAGGATAGAAAGAAACTAGCTCTGCTGAGGAAGCCTGCAAGGCAGAAGCAGCTGTCCAGCTGTTTCTGCCTGTTTCTTTTTGTCCTTTTCCTAGACTAATGAAAACGGAATGCGACTGCATAGAATAGAGTCGTTTTTGTTTTCTATATCCGTCGTCTGCTGTCTTATAAACTGTATAAGTGGCAGTTTAAGGATGTACCAGAAAGAACTTCCAACAAGAAAAGTTTCAGATTTTAATAATTATTTACCATTTTAATTTTTATTATAATGGTGAATTCTGCATCTGAAACTTTTCAGTTTGTTTAAGATATGTCTCTGAGTTGCTTCCAATGGGGATTTCAATGATTTTTAAAATTTTCCTTAGCGACATATCTTAAACAAACTAAAAAGTCTCAGATGCCGAATTCACTATTATAATAAAAATTAAAATGGTAAATAGTTATTTAAATCTGAAACTTTTCTTGTTGGAAGTTCTTTCTGGTACATCCTTAATCTGCGACTATTACAATTTATAAGACAGCAGACGACAAATATAGAAAACAAAAAGGCCTCTACTATATGCAGTCACATTCCGTTTTCATTCGTCTAGGAAAAGGATAGAAAGAAACTAGCTCTGCTGAGGAAGCCTGCAAGGCAGAAACAGCTGTCCAGCTGTTTCTGCCTGTTTCTTTTTGTCCTTTTCCTAGACTAATGAAAACGGAATGCGACTGCATATAGTAGAGTCGTTTTTGTTTTCTATATTCGTCGTCTGCTGTCTTATAAATTGTAAAAGTCGCAGTTTAAGGATGTACCAGAAAGAACTTCCAACAAGAAAAGTTTCAGATTTTAATAATTATTTACCATTTTAATTTTTATTATAATGGTGAATTCTGCATCTGAAACTTTTCAGTTTGTTTAAGATATGTCTCTGAGTTGCCTCCAATGGGGATTTCAATGATTTTTAAAATTTCCCTTAGCGACATATATTAAACAAACTGAAATGTCTCAGCAGCAGAATATAAAATTATAATAAAAATTCAATTGGTAAATAGTTATTTAAATCTGAAACTTTTCTTGTTGGAGGTTCTTTCTGATACATCCTTAATCTGCGACTATTACAATTTATAAGACAGCAGATGACAAATATAGAAAACAAAAAGGCCTCTACTATATGCAGTCACATTCCGTTTTAATTCGTCTAGGAAAAGGATAGAAAGAAACTAGCTCTGCTGAGGAAGCCTGCAAGGCAGAAACAGCTGTCCAGCTGTCCAGCTGTTCCTGCCTGTTTCTTTTTGTCCTTTTCCTAGACTAATGAAAACGAAATGTGACTGCATATAGTAGACTCGTTTTCTATATTCGTCGTCTGCTGTCTTATAAATTGTAAAAGTCGCAGTTTAAGGATGTACCAGAAAGAACTTCCAACAAGAAAAGTTTCAGATTTAAATAACTATTTACCATTTTAATTTTAATTATAATGGTTCATTCTGCATCTGAGACTTTTCAGATTGTTTAAGAGATGTCGCTGAATTGCGTCCCAATGGGGATTTCAATGATCTTTGGAATTCCCTTTAAATAGATGGGCTGGCTGGTTTTCGCTACAGAGGTGTGCACGCTAGCTCTGCTGAGGAAGGTTGTAAAGCAAAAACAGCTGTCCAGGGATTGTGCATCCCTGTGAATCGAAAACAAGCAAAAACCGTCTTTTACTTTTCTATCTTTACTCAGATTTGAGTACTAGGAAGTTTCTTTCTGTCCTTTTCCTAGACTAATGAAAACGGAATGTGACTGCATATAGTAGAGTCCTTTTTGTTTTCTATAATCGTCGTCTGCTGTCTTATAATTTGTAAATGTCGCAGATTAAGGATTAAGGATGTACCAGAAAGAACTTCCAACAAGAAAAGTTTCAGATTTAAATAAAAAATATTTACCATTTTAATTTTTATTTTAATGGTGAATTCTGCATCTGAGAATTTTCAGTTTGATTACAAAAGTCTTAAAAATTGTTGTATCTGCTTCGTTTGAGTGAGTCTTTCACTTTCTGAAAATTTTCAAAGTACAGGTTGGACATGTTTCCGCACGCACAACACCTAAACCTGTAGCTCTACCGCGGTTATGTTTGGTTATTCCAAAAAACTATAATCTTTAATTTTAATCAAAAAATTATGCGATAAAATAAAATAAATTATGTTTGTCGGACAAAAAAGTGGTAGCGATAGTCGAGTCCGACACCCGCAAGATATCACTCTAGCGCGGTACAGTTTTGTTGTTAAAAAACTCCTAATTTTCAATTGATAATGCTTATAATTAATGGCAAAATATTGTTGATCTCTTGTCTGACAAATTTACTGCCTCGTTTCTTTAGTCCGACAACGTAAATATGTTAATTATGGTAGGTTGTATTTTGCGATTACAAAATTTCGGACACGAATCACATGTAATAGATTGGAGGGTTCTTTACCCAAATATAGCACTGCCGGATAAAAATTGGGTATCACATAATCAGTGCGATAAATTAATTTTAATTAATTAAGATAAAGATTAAGATTTAAACGTCCGCCTATGGTTATTTTTCAAAAAAGTTGACGTTTTTTAATTCATAGTTGTTTTTACGTCAATGTCGGCTTTTTTAATAAATAACCATGGGCGGACGTTTGTATCGTTAGTAATTTAATGCCAAACTACAATTTTATATTTATTTAATTGATTCGTCAAAATTAACTTAAACCCAAACAAAATTGGTATTAATTGTATAGGTATATTTAATATCTTTCAAACGAGATATCATTTGCCACAAGGTCCCATTTAAATATATCGGTCAAAGTGGCCCTGTAATGTCATCTGTGACTATTACCTCACCTGTTATGACTATTTGAAAAGCCTACGTCTGTTTATTTCCTTCCTCCGACTTTCACTATTATAAGAAACCTACCTAAGACCTAAGAGTCTACCACAGAAAGTGGTAGCCTTGTCCAAACGAAGCAGTTAAAACTATGTTTAAGACTTTCGTAACCATTTTCACACAAGGACGGTGTACTGGGGACTATACGTTTTGGGCCACGTAACATTCATATAGTCCGTCCGCTAAACTCAGACACAACTGGCTAGTGATTTTAGCAAGTAATTTTGTCAATTTGGTAAAAGTGGCAAAAAATAATTACTAAATACAGTGATGTTAAAAAGTCCTGCATCTGATTGATTACAGTTTACTGCGGATGCTATTTCCGACTAGATTTGTCGTTTTTATCGTGAAAAATAATTTCAAAACGCTTTTCGTCCGATAATTTAGTTTGTTTGGTCTGGGATGACATTTTGACCCTTTTATCAAAAATAAAAGAGCGAATAAATGTGTTAGGGTAACTACAGTGTTTATATAGTCAAAATATGCGGCAAATTTGTCATTAAGATTCAATTTAATAGTTATTTATGATATAAGTGTTAAAAGTCAAAGTTTAAGGTACGCAAGTGAAAGTTTGCAGAATGAGCGAGGCGAATTCTGCAATTCACATGAGGGCCTTAAAAATGTAGTTTTTAACACGTATATCATACAATATTTTTTCTACAAACGTCTTATATATCAACAATTATAATTTATTCATTCTCAATTACAGGACAATATCTACAAAACTTTTACTTGAACTTGACTGACATTCCATTTTTATATTTTTCTTGGCATTACATCAAAACTACCTATACTGTCAATACGTAAATCATAGCAACTATAGAATAACATCTTACTTTTATTGCTGTATATTCTAACAAATTTTAATAGTTTTTTTTTTCTACAAACGTGTTAAAAATGCAATAACAAGTTTAACCTTTAACTGCCCACGTATCAAGTTATAACATAACTACACGCGTGGCGTACTTTATACGCCATAAGAAAATACACTTAAAAACAGCAGATTTGTTTATTTTTTTTTTTGAAAAAATACAGTTAGTTGTTTGTTATAAACCTTATACGGCATCAGTGAATACTTGGAGTTCCTTCTCAGTAAGCAAATTGGCATTTATAACTGGAATCATGGAATAACTGGATTCCATGATAAATAAAATTACTAATAAAAAATTTTTTGAAATGTGATTTTTTACAGGAGAAAAAGTATTGTTTATAAAGGAAGATATATTTTGTGCCATAATGACTAAAAAACAATTGAAATATGTACTTATATTACGACTTATATTAATATAATCGTGGCGTATATCGTCCACCACCGGAAACAACAAATAATAAACTGTAAATTAAGATCTTCCCAGAACGCCGATTATACCGAAACTAAAACCAAATTGTAAAGCACATTCCAGTGATAGGTTAGAGAGATAAACAAGGTCAAAAATTTAATTTTTAAATATATTTGCAGTAGAATTCTTATATCTGGCGTACAAAATACGCCAGCGCGTGTAGTTAAAGGTTAAATTAAATTTTAAAAAACATTTTAAACCACCTTTTTCAAATTGCGCAAGTTGTACTATTAATATTAATGTTGATAAATGAAATATAAATATTTGACGTTTCACAATTTCACAATTCAATTTTAACTGCAATGCCTTAAAAATTTTAAAGCACTCGTGCTTTAAAGTAGCATTTTTAACGCTCCTATGGAGTGCTCAAAATTGCATTTTTAACACGGTTGTAGAAAATAGTACTTTAACGACTTAATAATCAACTCATAATTTTCTCGGATTATGGACTGGGAAATCCCTTCAATCAAATTATTTTAATCTTTTCTGTAGAATTTTTAGCTAGTAATTAAAAAAACATTAGTAAGTATACCGATAATGTTAATTACAGACACAAACTTAAAATGAATTAGCCAAAATATACAAAAAACTTGTGTTAAACCTCAAAAACTAAGGCGTTTAGGTGATGCAGGACTTTTTAACACCACTGTAGTTAATAATTACTAAATAGTTAGTATTTTTGCCAATTTTGGCAAAATTGGCAAATAACAAAAAAAATACCTACTAAAATCTGTTTAGTATTGTGTTTAAAATGTTTAAAATGCCAGTTCTGTCTGAGTTTAGCGAACCGACTATATCAGCTCTTTTGTTGCTGGAATATTGTGTACGCCACTTATTTTTACCGCGTTTAGCGGTTTTTTATTCTTGTATCAATATAGACAAAAATTTCAAAAATATTAAAAAAATCAATCGTAAGCTTGATGAAACCAATTTAATTCAGTAACTAAGTTCAACATGGTGAAATGTTTTTCATCTGAGCTATTATATTGTTGTTGAGAAAAATTTTAAAATAAATTTTCATTATAAATATTTAGCTGTCTTACATAAAATAAAATTTTCGGGTGAATGAAACTTTATGCCTAAAAATGAAGGACAAAATTGATCGTAACACGACACTATTTCTCTTGGAAGTTGGGTGAAACGGAATAATAAATATCTGGAAAATTTGGGGAAGATAAAAATATACTATGCGATGTTGTAAAGAGGGATGAGTGTTACTATACATATATAATTTAATATTAGATTTCACTAGTTATTTCTTGTAATGATGAAAGATAGTTATTTCAACATTACAAGTAACATGATATAAATGAACATAAACAAATAGAACTTAATTCACAAAATATTTATTTCAACTGATAAACTAGAATGCTTTCTTTGCAAACAAGTTGGACATACTGCAGAATCTTGTCTCAATATCCAAGACACTGTTGCCTCCTGTGACCCCCATTCGATATCAATCAACTCATCAGATATAGAACAACCATCCCGTGTCATTGTAACTACTAGTAACATCCTTCCGAATATTTCTAACTTATCATCCGAAAAAATACCTACACCTTCCTCCTATCTCGAGCTAAATAATCAAAAAATTAGCTAAAAATTACCATCTTCTAATGACAGTCACTTCGACTCACCTCAGCTCCTATCACCCACTACTACTCCACCTCCACTTCCTAACTCAATACTTCTACCTGAGTCCTCATCAATTATATACAAAAACCTCTACCTTCTACCTGAGTACTACCTTCTACCTCAATACTTCTACCTGAGTCCTCATCAATTATATACAAAAACCTCTACCTTCTACCTAAAAAACTTCTACCTGAGTCCTCATCAATTATATACAAAATTATACAAAAACCTGCCAAAATAAAATAAAAAAATCCAAATCTACTCATTATGACTGTTACAATATTAATCAGGAATCTCTTTCTAGTATCAATAAACTATACGAAGATATCCCAAAATGATTTTCACTTCACCTAACCCAACTTACTGCATTTCTTGAAAACTCCTTTGGTACCAACGGCTCTCTAACTCTTCTTCTTCTTTCTCATAATTATTAGTGCCCTTCAGGGCGTCGGATGTAGTGTTCATCGATTTCTTCCATATACTTCTATTGGCGGCCAGGTTATCCATGTCTCTTATAGTCATGTCTCTCTTTTCACCTATATCATGGATTTGGTCCATCCATATCTTCCTCGGCCTTCCCTTTCTTCTTTTGTTTCCCATTTGGGCTTCATGTTCCTTCTTTGTTAGTCTTTTTTGCTCCATTCTCTCTAGGTGGCCAAACCAGTTCAACTGTTTGTTTTCGATCTTCCTCATTATAGGTTCTTGCTCCAGCTCTATCATTATATCTTCATTTCTAAATCTATCTTCTTCTTCTTCAGGTGCCATCTCCGCTACGGAGGTTGGAAATCATCATAGCTATTTTAATTTTTGAGGCAGTAGCTCTAAATAGTTGTTTTGAGCTGCATCCAAACCATTATTTTAGGTTCTTCAGCCATGAAATTCGTCTTCTTCCGATGCTTCTTCTGCCATCTATCTTTCCTTGCATTATAAGTCGCAGGATGCCATACTTCTCGCCCCGCATCACATGTCCGAGATACTGTAGTTTTCTTTCTTTAATTGTAAGTTCAACTTCCTTCTCTTTACCTATTCTTCTCAGTACTTCGTTGTTCGTAACTCTATCTACCCAGGAAACCCTCATAATTCTTCTATAGGTCCACATTTCAAAGGCGTTAAGTCGTCTCATTTTCTCTACATTTAACGTCCATGATTCCACTCCATAGTATAGTACACTGTATACGTAACATTTTGTTAGGCGTACTTTAAGAGTTAATGTTAAATCTTTGCTACATAGGACCTTTTTCATTTTCATAAAATTAGAACGTGCTTTTTCGATTCTGACTTTGATTTCTGCAGTGTAGTCATTGTTTTCTGTTATAAGTGTTAATAGGTAAGTGTACTTTTTTACTTTTTCGATCTGTTGGCCCTCTACTATTAAGATTAGGGTTGTTTTTACTAATTTTCATAAACTTCGTCTTTTTGATATTAAGAGAGAGTCCGTATTCCCTACTACACCTTACTATTTACTCATGAGTCTTTGCAGGTATTGTAAACTATCGGCCATTATTACTGTATCACCTGCATATCCGATTTTATTAACCAAGACTCCATTTACTCTTATGCCAACTGTTTCATCTTCCAGAGTTTCTCGCATTACCTCTTCAGAATAAAGAGAGGAGTCAGGCAAGGCTGCATACTATCACCTCTATTCAGGCAAGGCTGCATACTATCACCTCTATTATTAAATAATAGAGGTGATAGTATGCAGCCTTGCCTGACTCCTCTCTTTATTTCCATTTCTTCAGATGTTCCTTTTTCAATTCTTACTATTGCTCGCTGATTGTAATAGAGGTGTGTTATTAGTCTTAAATCTCTTTCATCTAGGTTTTTAGTTTTTAGAATTTCCATGAGTCGATCATGTTTTACTTTATCAAACGTTTTATTTTAGTCTATAAAACAGACGTAAAGAGGACGCTTAACATCCAAACATCGTCAGCACGTTGAAGAAAAATAATGCCTCTGTGGTACCCATACCATTGCGGAACCCATATTGAGTGTCACTAATAGCCAGCTCCAGTTTAGAGTGTATCCAGGCGTGGATAATTTTCAGCAGAATTTTCAAGGTATGTGACATATGACTAATGGTTCGGTAGTCACTGCATTCTTTGGCCTTCATTTTCTTTGGCAAACACACAAATGCTGATGTCAACATTTCTCTAGGGATGATTCCCGTAGTATAGATAGCGTTGAACAGTCCCACTATTATGTCCAGGTTTTTCTCGTTGACCAACTTTATCAGCTCGCTAGGTAATTCATCTAGACCAGCAGATTTATTGGTTTTCATAGAGATTATTTCCTGACTAACCTCTGATTTGGTTATCTCTGGGCCAACCCAGAATTGCCACTGCTGTTCTACGTTGCAATTATTTCCTGGGTTTCTGTGTAGATTTGTGTTGATTTCGTGTTTCAGATTTTCTTTTGTTTCTTCTGACTTTATTTTCTGTATGTTAAGTTTATTATTGTTGCGGATTTTTTGCGTCTTTTTTAGTTGAAGTTGAAACCTAGCAATAAGAAGACTGTAATCAGAAGATACATCCGCTCCTAGATATGCCTTTACTGCCTGAATTGAGTTTTGATATCTGTGATTTATTAGGATGTAGTCAATTTGATTTCTGACGATTTTGTTGTCTTTGTCAGCTGGAGATTTCCATGTATAAAGGCGTCGCTTAGGTAATTTAAAGAATGAATTTGCGGCTATAACATTATGCTCCTGGCAAAATTCAATTAGGCGATCCCCTCTGTCGTTTCGTTCGCCAAGCCCATAGGGTCCTACATTAGGGTAACATTTTCCTTAGCCAATTTTTGCATTGAAATCACCCATGATCACTGTTATGTCTCTAGATGCTGTGAGATGTAATGTTTTTTGAAGTTCGCTATAAAAATTTTCTATTTCTTCTTCATTTTTGTCAGGAGTTGGCGCAAAAATCTGGATAAGGTTCATTTTTCCATGGGTTGTCAATAACTGCAATATTATAATTCTTTCGGGCATTGGAACGAAATCTGTTACTGATCTCGTTACTTTTTCACTGAGGATCATAGTAACTCCATATCTGTGTTGGATGTCGCTGCTTCCAGAGCAATAGATTCGTCCATTGTCTCTATTGAGTTCGCCAGAGCTGACCCATCTTGTGTCACTTATTCCTAATCTATCGATATCTAGTCGCATCATCTCTTGCTGTATATTCCTCAGTTTCCCAGGTTCATACATACTTCTTACATTCCATGTAGCGATTTTGTAGGTGGATTTGTATATATTTAGTGAACAGGGATTTCGCTGACTAACGGCCTGGGAAGCCCTGTCGTTACTGTTGTTTCTTCCCCTGCCGAATATTGGCATCCGAGAACCATGATTAGTAGGTTGTTGATTGTCATTTCTGTAAGCCATGACGATTTCTAGGGATACTTCTTCTTCTTCTTAACGTGCCCTATCAAGTCTCCTTGACGTTGTCGATTAACATGGCGAAACTGTCTCTGTCTCGAGCTATTCTAAATAGGTGTTCTGCTTTCTTTATTCCTGTCCACTCCCGGATATTCTTCAACCAAGAGGCCTGCTTTCTACCCATTCCTCTGCGTCCTTCGATTTTATCCATCATAATAAGTTAAAGAATATTATACCGATCTCCCCTTACTACGTGTCCAAAATAAGCCATCTTTGTATATTTGATGTTATCAAGCAGCTCGCGGGTAGCATTTGCTCTCTTAAGGACTGCCACATTTGTCAGCATAGCAGTCCATGGTATTTTTAGAATACGTCTGTGCAGCCACATTTCAAAGGCCTCCAAACGGTTAATGGTGGATATTTTTAATGTCCATGCTTCAACACCATACAAGAGGACTGACCAAATGTAACATTTAACCATGCGCTTTCGAAGTTGAATTTGCAAGTTATCATTACAGAAGAATGACCTCATTTTTAAAATTGTCGTGCGGGCTATCTCGATTCTACATTTTATCCCTTTATCTGGATCTAGTTGTTCAGTAATATGGCAACCAAGCTATTTAAAACTGGGTACTCTTTGGATTATATGACCATCAACATATAACCGTGAATCTTGATGGGCCAAACGGCTAAATACCAAGTATTTTGTTCTTGAACAGTTTATATTTAGGCCAAACTCTCTTCCCACTGTGTCAATGGCATTCAAAAGGTGTTGTAATCCATTCATATCCAGGGATACTTCACGAGTCTTTAATGCAGTGGTTTCCCGTTGCCTTCTGCATTCTTATACCGTTGACCATTCTGTATAGTTCATCCGCCTTCGAGACCGATTTCTCAGTCTCAGGACAAAAGAGTGCCCTGTCACTTATCAACTCATCCGCCCGAAGTTGTTGGTCAGTAAGTGGGGGATTGCTTATACCGGCAATCATTCGGGAATGATTCTAAATCTATCAAATTTCGTAACTCCAGCTATTCTTCTCATATGTATTTGTATATATGTATCACAATCCAAGTTTCCGTCCTATACGCTGTGAGCTTCGCTGGTGTCGCTCCTGGCGGATTACTAATCAACTTTCACTGGTAATTTTTAAATTTATTATTTAATTGTTATCGCTTAATATTTACAACGCAAAAAAGTAATTAAATTATAATCGATTTTTTTAAGATTTTGCTAATCATTTTGACGTTCTATTGATAAAATATGAATTTCTTACTTCGGATACTTTTACAATTATCGTATAGATGGCGGTAAGATTAATATATTAATTTATAATTAGATATTACGGAACATTAAAAAAACTTAAATTCAGTATTTAAAACGTATTGTATATTTAAGGTAAAAATATATAACACAGCTTTGACAAACTAATACTTTTTATAATTAATGTTTTTAATTTTAATTTTAAATTAATCACTTTGACATTTATGTCAAATTTCCAGTAATCGTTTACAGACTTGTCACTACTGGCGCTCGCGAATTTGTAAATATCCCTTCTACGTACGAGCTCACAGCGTATATTATGTTATTATCGGATTAACTATGTTATACTATTAGTTTAGTTTTGTTATCTATTTCTGATTTCTCAAAAATTATATTATTAATTGAGTAATACACGCTAGTAGCCTTTTTCAGTTTATTACTTATTGCCATGTCCGTTTTCCCATCATCTGTTATTATATTTCCCAAATATTCAAAAGTAGATACTTTTGTTCTATTACGTGTTCCTTTACTATTATGTTGGTGGTCTTTTCTTTTTTCTCATCTTCATTTATTATCATAACTTTTGTTTTATTGAGATTTATTTCCCTTTTTAAGTTCTGTATTTTTTGCCAAATCTTTATTTATTTTTGCATTTTTTCTACTGTGTCTGTGATTAAAGCTATATAATCAGCATATAAAAGGGAGTTAATCGTTACTACATTTAAGTTTTAGTATTCTACTATATATTGAAGGATTTTTGTTTGATATTTTGTATTTTTCATTAAGGTATCCATGACTATTATAAATAGAAGAAGACTTAGTCCGTCTCCTTCTTTAATTCCCTTATCCCATTTAAATGTTCCTGATTTTTCCCTATTTATTTGTACTTGGTCTTCTACTTCGATATACCGGGTGGTCCAAAAGTCAGTTAACGCTATCAAAAAAGTCACGCGAAAGTTTGCGGCGTCTCCAAGAAAATATAGCATGCTCTCTGAAGGGCCTTGCAAATAATCCATAGTTACAAGGTATTCGATATTTTCAGCAAGACGGTGCACCGCCTCATTACGGATTGCAAGTTCGTGAGTTTCTAAATGACCAGATTAGTGATTGGATAGGGAGAAGAGATACAATTGGAAGGCCCGCGCGTTCGCCAGATTTGACGCCCTGTAATTTTGCCTTGTCGGAGTAATTAAAGATAAAGTTTTTGCCAATTTGAAGTTCTCCGTGCCAACTTGGAAATCTGTAGAAATACTTGGTTCATTGTGTATAAGCTTTGTGAAAAATGTATTTATGAAAGTGGTTTATACTTTGAACATAAAATGTAAAGCATGCACTTCTCTGTACCTACTTATTTACAATAAACAATAAACGTTTTTTTTACTTTAGTTATTTTTGCTTTAATTAATATACAGAATTGCTAACTGACTTTTGGTTGACCCGGTATATAGATTTTATGACTTTCATCATTTTTTTTTGGTATTTTATAATTTTACAGTATTTTACACATTATTTCTCTGTTTATTGTATCAAATGCCGCCTTCAGATCAACGAACATAAGAAATAGTTAATCCCCTTTACGGTATTGTCTCTCTATTATATTCCTTATTACCAGAGAACCATAGTTCTCGCCAGTGGCGCACAACACCCCTACATGCGACACTATATACAATATACACGAAATTTTCGATTTTCTAAATCTGACTGAATTGAAAATTGGGGCAAATCTCATCTTAAAGTTTAGTAAAAAAATCGCCCATCTATATGTCAACTCTCCATTTTGGTCAAAGGGTGTGAATTTTACATTTACGTTTTTAGTTCTCTTACAATACAAGTTCTCATAGTATACAAGGATAAAAAACCGCTAAACGCCGTAAAAATGAGTGGCGCATACAACATTCCAGCTGCACAAGAGCTGATATGAATATTAAGTGGCACGAAAATGTATTTTCATTTTGATGGAAAATAAAATTCTAGTTTTATTTTGAAACATTTTTCCATGATATTTGCCAATTTTAAAATAAAACGCGCCACAAAAAAGTAACTTTGATACAGTTTGCATTATGAGGCTCTATTGTGGAGCGTTTTATTTCTTTAGCAAATATTATGTAAAAATCTTTCAAAATAAAACTAGAATTGTATTTTCCATCAAAATAAAAATACATTTTCGGGCCACGTAATATTCATATCAGCACTTTTGCAGCTGGAATATTGTATGCGCCACTCATTTTTACGGCGTTTAGAGATTTTTATTCTTGTATCAGAAGTTTTTCAAAGTTTTTTGTAAATTAAATGTATAAAGTTGAATGTAATGCTTCTCGATTATACGTTAAGCGTTATGGTCGCCTCTGTCGCATTCAAACACCAGACTTATGAAAAGACAATCCGAATTCATATCCCAGCCATCCTAATAATTATGGCCGGCAAATGAACTTTTGAAAAATTAAACTTTGCAAATTTTGGTTTTTCGACATTTACTCAAAATTTCATCCTACAAATTGCGCCAATAACTGTGCGTTTGTAGGGGGACTCTAGACGCATCTAACGGTGTATACCTCATATCTGTAAAAATTCGAATTTTTACGTTATAGGCTTCATAAGTATGATCAAATCTATTTCTTATGACAAAAATGATTTTCCAAGCTCAATAATACCTGTAATACCTCCAGTTATCACACTTAACCTTGGATGCATCAGATACTACTTGTCAATACGTTTCAACTCATGTTTAATGATCAAATTCGGTTAAGCCGTTCAGAAGTTATCAAGCTCCAAAGGTATAATCAATATAACCATTATCGCCGAAATGGTTTATGTAGTTGTAGTGGTTACGACGCTAAGTTTGATCAGGCAATCCGAGTTCATTTGGCGGTCATAATTTTTAGGATGGCTGGGATATGAACTCGGATTATCTTATCACAAGTCTGATATCGTAACTACTATATCATTTGGGTGAGAATGCGACAAAGTCTACCATTTGTAATGCTTAACGTGTAATCGAGAAACATTACATTCAACTTCATACATTTAATTTATGAAAAAACCTTGAAAAACTCCTGATACAAGAATAAAAAACCGCTAAACGCAGTAAACTTGAGTGGTGCATACAATACTCCAGCTAGAACAGAGCTGATATGAATATTACGTGGCGCGAAAATGTATTTTGATTTTGACAGAAAATAAATTCTAGTTTTATTTTGAAAGATTTTTTCCGTAATATTTGCTAAATTTGAAATAAAACGCGCAAAAAATGTAACTTTGATACAGTTTGCTTTTTGAGGCTCTTTTGTGGCGCGTTTTACTTCAAATTTAGCAAATATTATGGAAACAATCTTTCAAAATAAAATCAGAATTTTATTGTCTATCAAAATAAAAATACATTTTCGTGCCACGTAATATTCATATGGTTGGTTCGCTAAACTCAGACACAACTGGCTAGTGATTTTAGTAGGAATTTTTTTTTGTTTTTGGCCAATGTTGCCAAATTTAGCAAAATTACTAACTATTTAGTAATTATTAACTATTTAGTAATTATCTTTTCGCCAATTTTACCAACTTGGCAAAATTACTTACTAAAATCACTAGCCAGTTGTGTCTGAGTTTAGCGAACCGACTATATCAGCTCTTTTGTAGCTGGAATATTGTATGCGCCACTCAATTTTATGGCGTTTAGCGGTTTTTTTATTCTTGTAATATATACGTTATCGTTTGTTTGACGGTTTGATCTGAATGCAGCCTGTTCGTCTTCCATTTCTTTCTCTATCACTGATCTTAAACGCTTCTTTATTCGCGTATATACCTTGAAGCCGACCGATGACAAGCATATTGCTCTATAATTCTCGCATTCATTAAGATGTTCTTTCTTGTATATTGGTAGAACTATATTATTTTCTTCCAGTTTTCTGGGATTTTCTCTGTACTCAATGCTTCCTTGCATATCTGTAATAGCCAATCCTCTCATTTTTCACCCATCCATTTAATCACTTCTGGATCTATTTGGTCCTCTCATGCCGCTTTTCCAATTTTAATATTCTTTATATCATCTTCCAGTTCTTGTTTCCTTATATTTTCCGGTTCCTCTTCCTCTTCCAGTTCTGGTCTATTTCTTTCTACTTCTTCATGTTTGAATTTATCTTTGTAGTATTGTTTCCATACTTCTACTATTTCTGTAGTCTCTATTTTCAATTGGTTATTTTTATCTTTGATTCCATACTGTGCCCTACTTTTTTCCCTCTTAAACTCTTTATACGATTCCAGACTTCTCTGTTATCTGTTTTGTAATTTGCTTCTAATTCTCTTTCGAAACCTTCCCAGCTCAGCTTTTTCGCTTCCCTTACTGCTTTATTTGCTCTATTGCGTTTCTCGTTTCTCTATAAATTCTGCTTTTTTATTTTCATATCTACACTGTTGATATTTTTTCCATGCTTGCTTCTTTTCCTTTATTGTTTTCTGTATTTCTTGACTCCACCATTCTGTTCTTTTGTGATATTTATATATTGACTTTTTTCCGCAAATTTTCTCTGTTGTTTTATATAGTGAGTCTTTTAGTACTTTCCATCTTTCTTTAATATCCAATTGGTATCTTTTCATCTCTATTATTTGCAGTTTCTCTTCTATTTCTTGTTTTTATTCATTTTTCTCTTTCTCTTTTTTCAGCCTCTTAATAAATATTGATGTTCTTATATGTTTTATCGACTAGGTATTCATTTTTATTTGTAGTTATTTCGGCTACTACTAGCTTGAGTGTTTAGTTCTGCAAATTTTTCCGTTTTTATATTTTTGGTAATATCCATTTCTGCAGGAAACACGATGTAATCTATTAGACTTTTAGCATTTTGCTTCAAAAGTATCTCTGTCCTCAATATTTTGATACCAGAATGTATTTACAATGTTTAGGTTGTTATTTACACAAAATTGTATAATTTCACAATTTTTGTTCTCAACTTTTTCTTCATACTGCCCAAGACTTCCAAGTCCCTTGTTGATGTCATTTCCAACTCTTGCATTCCAGTCCGCCATAATAATTATGTTCTCACTATCTTCTCTCACTTCGTCTAATGCTATTTGGAGTTCGCTATAAAATTGAGACATTTTCTGTTATTGGCGCATATATTTGTATTATGCTAACTAACTCATCTAGTTTTATACTTATATTATTTATTCTAGAGGTTATTGCTTGGTGTTTCACAACTCTTTTACTTATATCATCCTTGATTATAAAACCCACTCCTTCTTTTGCTCTTTCCATTTCTTGTTCACCTGAGTAGAAGAGCTTGTAACCATCGCCACATCTTATATTTTCTCTTCCCGTTTTCTTCGTTTCACTCAGGCCTAGAATGTCAATTCCGTTTTGAATGTTTTCATTTTCGTCTGTCAATTCAGACAGAGCAAAATAACTGAACATGAAACACATCCTCGCTGACTGTAAATCATTCACCAACCTGTATAAATCATTGGATTTGGTACCTACTGTTAAGGTTAAGGAACTACTCTTCAGATATAATAAAAACTATAATGTTTTTAAAAACCTTCCATTTCTACCACAAGATTTAATATAATAGACATCAGCTAAAGTTCTATAATAATAATTATTTGTTTTCGTTATACAGGGTGTAACAAAAATGCAGGTCTTAAATTAAGTCACATATTCTGGGACCAATAATAATAGATGGATTTAACCTAACTTACCTTAGTACAAATGTGCACATAAAAAAGTTACAGCCCTTTGCAGTTACAAAATGAAAATCGAATTTTTTCCATATATCGAAAACTCTTAAAGATTTTTTATTGAAAATGGACAACAGGCATTCTCATGGTAGGAAAATCGTAAAAAAAATTATAGTGAAATTTGTGCAACCCATAAAACTTTTATGGGGGTTTTGTTCCCTTAAACCCCCAAACTTTTGCGTACGTTCCAATTAAATTATTATTGTAGTACCATTAGTTAAACACAATATTTTTAAAACTTTTTTGCCTCTTAGTATTTTTTCTATAATCTAGTTTTTATCGAGATGCGGCTTATTTTTTAATATGTTTACATAAAAATTTTAAGGGGGTTTTGTTCCTTTAAACCCCCCTAATATTTGTATACGTTCCAATTAAATTATTATTATGGTACCATTAGTTAAACACAGTGTTTTTAAAACTTTTTGCCTCTTACTATTTTTTTCGACAAGGCATCTTTTATCGAGATGTGGCTTCTTCTTTAAATTGGTTCAAAACGTACCTAAAAATGTAAATTTTCATTTTATTACCAGGTCTCTATATGTAGTCATACGTAACCATATACAAAAATGTGGTGGATGTGACAAATATTCAAAATATCTCGAAAAAAACTGGCTTTACGAAAAAGTACTAAGAGGAAAAAGTTTTAAAAGCACTGTGTTTAACTAATGGTATCACAATAATAATTTAATTCGAACGTACGCAAAAGTTTGGCAGGGTTTGAGGGAACAAAACCCCCATAAAATTTTTATGGGGTGCACAAATTTCACTATAATTTTTTTTAAGATTTTCCTGTCATAAGAATATTACATGTCCATTTTCAATAAAAAATCTAGAATAGTTTTCGATATATTGGAAAAAATCGATTTTCATTTTGTAACTTCAAAGAGCTGTAACTTTTTTTATGTGCACATTTGTACTAAGGTAAGTTAGGTTCAATCAAACTATTTTTGGTCCCAGAATATGTGGTATAATGTATGACCGGTATTTTTGTTACACCCTGTATATTCAATTTTAGTGTTCCTGTACCAATTGCCATAGTTGTCGAGGTACTTTATGTAAATAAATAAATAAATATGTAAATTTCTTAATTTTTTATGTATCAATTTCCAGAGAACAATGTTTTAATACTATAATACTATAAGAGGATTTCTTGTATATTATTATCCCCTAATCTTAACAGGTTCGTTGATAAATATGAACAACGCCGATAGCTAGTCAAACAAAATTTAATTAGTTTCAAGGAGATTGTGTCATTTTCTAGGCCGCGTCGGCTAGTTTGTGGAAAACGTAATAGGATTAAAAGCATATTATATTTTTGGGTATATGATACAAGACCCTAGGCAGATATTGTAATGAAAATGCCAAAGTTTTTTAATAAAACCAAAACAACATAAAAGACCTCATCTCCTCAGCCCTTGTTTAGTTTTATCTATATAAACACGAAATCACTTTTAATGAAAAGTAAAATACTTAAAAAGACTAACAAAAGTTAAGAACGGCTGAAGGCACTTTGCTTCATCCAAGACAAAAATGGGTACTGAAGCAAAAGTGAGAAAAAATCCTTCTGTTAAAATAAAACTTCCTTTAATACAAAAAAAAAACGTGTATAATTGGAACACTAAGAAAACTTTAGTAGTAGAAAAGTTAAAAAATAATGGCACTTGATGATACCGTAACTTTTTACAAGATGTTAAAAAGTTTCTTTATACAGGGTTGCCGAACGAAAATGAAATAGAGGCACTATCAGGAACTACGACAACATTTTTCAAAAACCCAGTGACAGTTCAATTTTTGATTACAGAGGGACACATTTTTCGGCATTTTCGATTATTTTACTACCACTAAGCTAGGGTAAAAATTTTTTAATAGCAATGGGAGTAAAATAAGATATTGTTTAAAGCACTTGCAATTCCATTTACATTAGTTTTTAAATTTTTAAATTCGGTACAATACTATGTAACTAAGTATATAAGATTTACTAAAAATAAATATATTTTAAAATTACCATTTTCAGCTGGTTACTTATTTCTTAGTTGACCAAATGATGAAACTGATAACCTCCAGCGTCCATACAATAATAAAGGTTTCTTCGAAATGATCTTCCATATTCCGAAGCATTTGAGGAGTGATTCGTAGCTTTTCGTTGAAAATTTGTTGTCGTAAAACTCCAAAAGATACGGGTGGTGATCTTCAGATTTTACTTTTTAAGTGTTTTCACAAAAAATCCCGAGGAGACAAGTTTGGTAACCGAGGAGGATATTCGATGATTCCTGCCTACTAAATCCAATGTTGAGGAAAATTTTGATCTAAATATTGACAAACAAGTAAAGCATAATGCGATGGACTACAGTCCTGTTCAAAAGTCAAATGATTTTATGATGTTGTGGATCATTTTCAGTAATATCAATCAAGGCAGGATTAATCGTATCTACCAGTAATTGTAAATACAATTCGCCAGTCATATTGCCAGGTAAAAGAAAATGGTCCCCTCAGTCTATCACCAAAAACACCAGCCCATACATTTAATTTAAACGGTTGCTAATTATGCACGTCGCCGTGAAAAATACTGTGGTTTTGTTTAGATCAATAAAAGCAATTATGACGATTAAAGTTCCATATTTGATTAGTTATTAAATAATAAGGGCTTGAATTGTTGAAACGTGCTTCTTGTCTGTTCGGGATTGAAACTGGATATTTGGCGTTTGTTGGCTTAATACCAGTTAGGAAGGGTAGATATTTTTCCAGGAAACATATTA
This sequence comes from Diabrotica virgifera virgifera, assembly GCF_917563875.1. NCBI lineage: Eukaryota > Metazoa > Arthropoda > Insecta > Coleoptera > Chrysomelidae > Diabrotica > Diabrotica virgifera. The sequence goes on from NC_065450.1 coordinate 113,774,741, forward strand.
GTTACCAAGGATCGGAATTAATGCCTGATATATCAACAGACGAAATAAAGAACGCATTGAAGAAAATGGAAATAAATAATACTCCGGGAGAAGTTCGCAAAGCATTTGCGAGGAAAGTCGTATAGATTATCGGTACTCCAAACTGATAACGAACATATACAATAATGCAACCATGACCGTCTGACTACACAAAAACACCAAATCTATAAAAATCAAAAGAATAATTAGACAGGAAGACACGTAAGCTCCCAAACTCTTTACGGCAGTACTGGAACATACTTTCAAACAATTGGAGTGGGACACCAAAGGAATAAATGTCGATGGCGAAAGGCTTTCTCACGTACGATTCGCAGACGACATATTTCAACCGCATAAGAGAACAGACAACTTAAAACAGATTAGAACTATTGTTACTAATTTGTAGCGATTACGCCAACAATTCTTTAAATAAATAAATTAATTTAAGAAATTGGATTAATATTATCCCCATTTGATACGCCTTTGGCAGAATTAGAACGTCTTTTTACCATAAGAGGCGCTTTTGTGCGAACTTGATTTGGTTGATTTTCGATAGGATAGGATAGGATCGGCACAATCAGCAGTTCTGGTCAGAATCTCATACACGTCGTACAGTGTGCAGCGAAATTCCTCTTTCTTAAGCGGCGAATGTCGGGAATCTATCAAATAGACGCTATTTAATGGACTAAAGACATCATAAATACTATTTAAGCCACAATTAAAAGTTTAAAAAAGGAGTAACCAAATATATACCAATTTAAGTATTAAAATCACACCGTAATGACGACCAATTAACAATCGCAAAGCTGCACACGGATTCCAGCTAAGGGTTCATTTATTATTTCTTGGTATAAAATCTATCCATCGCTATTCATATTATTGGAAACAGCATAAATTCATGATTTATATTATAACTTTGGTATTTAGTTTGCGAGGAAAAGGATAATTTCATGAAGTTTTTATGCAAAACTTAAAATTCAAATTCATTTCTTATCCATTTAGGTACTTATCAGATTTTTTTTGTATGATGTGATAAAAAAGTTTCCAACTGTTTCGAAGCTTCATCGCGCAGATGCGTGTGAACGCGCATGTTTCTTTTAATTCTTGGATTGACAGCTACTCAGCTCGTCATAAACTTAGACATAACCTAATGTTTTTGTTTGGGAAGAATCAGTAATATTTTTGTTTAGTCTAGTACGGGAAATCTATACTGTTGCAATTACTCATGGACACTTTTAGATATTCAAAATGTTACTTCATAGATTTCGCTGCATTCCACAGTCCAAATTCTTGGAATGTTGTAGAGCATCCTTAGGCAAATTGTTGAAAGCCATTACCTATTTACATAACATATCACCGGGACACCAGCAGTTTGGCTTCGTTTCAAACAGCCTTTCAAACACTTTAAATTTTGAAGCGCTAAGAGGATTTCACCCTAAACAGACCTGCCGTCGTGGTAATAAGAGTTTGGAAGATAAGATAAACTTTAAGTTTACTTTTTTTTAATAAAGTCAAGTTTCTTTTTCATTCATAACTATATGGTATAGTGTAAACTTTTTGTGTGCACATAATCAGGTACATTTTGCCTAGTTTTTTTGTATTCAATAGGGGGGTGTTGGTTTTGTTTTTTTTTTTAATAAAATAGGATTTCAAACAAATATTAAATAGGGAAAGGAAATAAATGTATAAAAAGTTGTCAATAAGAGGAGTCTTCAAATTTAAAAGGGTTTTTAAAATAATTTAATTAAAGGATTTCTGGCCGACTCATTTCTAGCGTATTTGTATATCTCCCAGTATCTGTGTGTAAGTATACTACTTGCACATTGATCTGGTACTTTAGCTATTTGGACACTTGCCAGTCTCAGTATTATTAACTTACTAACATTTAGGTTAAGCCTTTTGGCTACTATCACGGACTTGATTATTGTATCTTACTAATATCTCTTTACTTTGCACAGTAGTGGTGATTTTTGTTATTTGCTCGTCCTTATTTTTTCCAAATCACAATACCCAGAGTATTGTGTTACAAGTTACGTGTTACAAGTTGGCTTAAACATAAATTTTTGAAAAACACAATATATGATAAACCGGTACCAAGCGAAAATCCAAAACACTTCAACGAAATAGCATTGGTTCATAAATTCACAATCACACTGCCGAACTGCAAAGCAGAATCACCTTAGCATGGGCCGCATATGGAGCTCTATCAGACATCTTCAAAAGTAACATGCCAAGTTATCTAAAAAAAAAAGTTTGACCAATATGTGCTTCCAGTCATGACCAATGTGTGATTCCAGTCATGACTTACGGCACCGAAACACTACTAGTCCACAGTACATTGTCCTTTTTGAAAGATGATTACAAGTCTTAAAAATGGTTTTAACTGACTGCTTCATTTGAACAGAGTGCAGGTTAGACGCGTTTCCGCACACCCCACGCATAAAACTGTGGCTCTAGCGCGGTTAGGTTTTGTTATTACAAATCTCTTAATTTTTAATTGAAAGTACTTATATTTAATTAATAAAGATTGTCGATCTCTTTATTGACAAATTTACAGCCTCTTTTCGTTAGTCCCACAACGTAAATATGGTGATGACGCGGGACGGGGAAACACGTTCAACCTGCACTCTGAAATTTTTCAGAAAGTGGTAGACTCGCTCAAACGAAGTAGTTAAAACCATTTTTAAGACTTTTGTAATCATCTTCTAAAAACGACGATGTAGTGTGGACTATATCGTTAACCCAGGCCACAGCAACCAAACTTAGAGTGGCCCAAAGAAGACTGACTCTCAGAGACAGAGTTAGAAACGAGGAACTCAGAAGAAGGACAGGCGGAACAGATGTCATAGAACGAATAGCATGGCTGAAGTGGAATTGGGTGGGCCATGTAGCTAAAATGAAGGAAGGGAGGTGGACCTAAAAAATTACAGTGTGGAGACCACACTGGCCCAAAGAAGACTGACTCTCAGAGACAGAGTTAGAAACGAGGAACTCAGAAGAAGGACAGGCGGAACAGATGTCATAGAACGAATAGCATGGCTGAAGTGGAATTGGGTGGGCCATGTAGCTAGAATGAAGGAAGGGAGGTGGACCTAAAAAATTACAGTGTGGAGACCACGAGCATACAGAAGAAGTAGGGGTAGACCATCTTCACGATGGACAGACGACGTCAAAAGAGTTGCTGGGAATTGGTTACAGGAAGCCCAAGACCGAAAGAACTGGAAGAAATTAGGAGAGGCCTATGTTCAACTTTGGACGCAGAAGGCTGGATGATGAGGTTGGGCAGATTTACTATTCACCATATATTTAGTTTTATTGATGTTAATCAACAATCCTCAGTGTGGACATTCTATATCAACTATATTGATTACTTCTTGCAGGTCGTCGATGTTTTCAGCTAGCATCACAGTATCGTTGGCGTATCATATGTTACCAATTATTATTTCTCCTCCTGTAATATTTCATTTTTGATCTCTTATAGCCTCCCCAAAGATATTCTCACAATTCACGTCAAAAAGGGTGAGTATACAACTCTGTCATACGACTCGTTGAATACTGATTGGCTTCGATTCTCTATTGTTTATACTAATAATGGCTGTTTGGTTCCAATAAAGTTTGGTAACAAATTTGATGCTTTTGTAACTAAGTTGGATGCTCTACAAAGCGAGAATTAATTTGGTATGCTGTACTCCATCAAATGCCTTTTTAAACGCAATGAAGCAGATGTTCGTATACACAACTTTTTTTATCAACATGTGTTCTTGAGTCATTTTACATAAAAACTGACTCTTTTCTGTTTTTTGTTATATCTATAAAAAACTGAACGATTAATTTTCATGATTCGTAAGTTAAATTTTTGATTCAATTTCATCTTTTTAGAGCTGCAAATCTTTGTACTGTAAATATTTTGAATGCTTTTCTCTGGTATGTTTAACTAGAAATTTTTGTCCATATATTTTGTATTAAGGTTAATTTAACTTTTTAATACATTTTTTTAATTTTTCTCACTGATAAAAAAACGTATGATTACTTTTTACTATTACCACTCAATATTGATCAACCAGACCAGGAATATTTATTATTTTACAAACTACCAAATATCTTTAAATGGTCAAAACCATTTTGTTTTTTGGTAACTAAATAAATAGGTCACTATCGGTTATGTATTCTCAGAAGTTTGAAAAGGGACACCGGCCTTCAACAAAATTAATCAGGCTACCTACTTAGTAAATTAACTTTCAAATAATTAATGGTTCACCCTTTTCAAGTTAATTATTCCAATAAGGCAATTAGTCGAGGAAACAAATGATAGTCAACCGAGTGTCATAGAAATAAATCCTAATGAAATTAGTTGTCATTATAAAATTTTATTGAATAGATCGTCTCTACTGTGTGCCAGGAAAATTTTGCCATAGAAAACAATATACTTTAAGTCATGGTAACTGGTTTTAGATTAAATTGTTTTTGGACTGTTATTTGGTAGAGTCTATTTATCTTATGAACCGAAATCATACCAAAAGTGGTTTTTTGTACGATTATTTATTTTTGAATAGAGGTCTCTTTTCTCCATTTTCTTCACTGATTTCTATCCTTTGCGATTGGTATCCGCTATATACCTGCTGCTTCTCTTATGTCGCCTATCTCCATTTTTTAACCCGGGAGTAGTCGCGCTCACTTCTGTAACGTCGATAGTCGCGTGAGATTCTATCTCAAAATAGGAATTTAAAACAAATTTTTATTTTGTACTATTTTTATCTACTTTTTATATTGAAAATATATATTTCTAACAATTTTATTAAAAAAACCTGTGTTAACGGCCACCTGCCAACATCGGCCACCTGTCCTAACGGCCCGTTTAAAAATTTCCCAAACCAATTATATGTAGACTACAAAAACTGGCAATAGCGGCCACCTTTCTATATCGGCCAATAGTTCTTTAATTTTTAGTGGCCGTTACTGACAGGTCTTACTGTATTACGAAAAAGGATGAAATGTGAGATTCTATCTAACGGCGCGACTACTCGCGGGTTAAAACTAATTGGCTCTCCCCAAAGCCATAAATTCAACAAAAAGAAGAAGAAAAAAAAATTCCTACGCATTACTACACCCTTCCTCGAGGCACTTACAAAATTTTTTTCAAAATTGCAAAATTATTCATCAAGTTATCGCGAAAAAAGATAAAAATTGAGATTCTATCTAACCGCGCGACTACTCGCGGGTTAAGAATAGATTACACTTCTATTTGGAATTCTTAATCTCTATCTGTCATTTTCCTAGTCCACTTTTTTTCTGTGTGTTTTGTTACACACACACACACACACACACACACACACACACACACACACACACACACACACACACACACACACACACACACACACACACACACACACACACACACACACACACACACACACACACACACACACACACACACACACACACACACACACACACACACACACACACACACACACACACACACACACACACACACACACACACACACACACACACACACACACACACACACACACACACACACACACACACACACACACACACACACACACACACACACACACACACACACACACACACACACACACACACACACACACACACACACACACACACACACACACACACACACACACACACACACACACACACACACACACACACACACACACACACACACACACACACACACACACACACACACACACACACACACACACACACACACACACACACACACACACACACACACACACACACACACACACACACACACACACACACACACACACACACACACACACACACACACACACACACACACACACACACACACACACACACACACACACACACACACACACACACACACACACACACACACACACACACACACACACACACACACACACACACACACACACACACACACACACACACACACACACACACACACACACACACACACACACACACACACACACACACACACACACACACACACACACACACACACACACACACACACACACACACACACACACACACACACACACACACACACACACACACACACACACACACACACACACACACACACACACACACACACACACACACACACACACACACACACACACACACACACACACACACACACACACACACACACACACACACACACACACACACACACACACACACACACACACACACACACACACACACACACACACACACACACACACACACACACACACACACACACACACACACACACACACACACACACACACACACACACACACACACACACACACACACACACACACACACACACACACACACACACACACACACACACACACACACACACACACACACACACACACACACACACACACACACACACACACACACACACACACACACACACACACACACACACACACACACACACACACACACACACACACACACACACACACACACACACACACACACACACACACACACACACACACACACACACACACACACACACACACACACACACACACACACACACACACACACACACACACACACACACACACACACACACACACACACACACACACACACACACACACACACACACACACACACACACACACACACACACACACACACACACACACACACACACACACACACACACACACACACACACACACACACACACACACACACACACACACACACACACACACACACACACACACACACACACACACACACACACACACACACACACACACACACACACACACACACACACACACACACACACACACACACACACACACACACACACAAAACATTACACTGATTGTGACTAGCTGAATGATTAATAATATATATGCCATTAAAAAAACTGATTTTATCTCCCCGACAGACATTAGAAAAGAGAGCAGTCATTTCAGAAGGATATCCAAGGTATTATGTAACAGAAACCTAAAATTGACATTAAGGATCCGTCTGCTACGTGTTCTCGGTCTTACTTTATTTATGGCATTAAGCCTGGGATTGTGAATAAAATTTATCTAAATTACCTTGAGATTTTAGAATGTGGTGCTATAGAAGAATTTTAAAACTTACTTGAGTGGAAAAGATTCGAAACTCCACAATACTAGAACGTTTCAGCAAGACTGCTGGCTTGACTAAACTACTACTAAAATTGACATTGAGGATCTCCCTACTTTGCTGCTACGTGGTCTGGTCTTGCTTTATTTATGGCGTTAAGTCTGTGACTGTGAATAAAATTGATCTAAATCGCCTTGAGATGTTAAAAATGTGGTGCTATAGAAGAATTTTAAAAGTTGTTTGGGTGGAGAAGATTTGAAACCCCAGAATACTGGAACGTATCAGTAAGACTACTTACTTGACTAAACTACTACTCAAATTGGCATTGATGATCTGCGTACTTCACTGCTACGTGTCCTCGGTCTTACTTGATTTATGGTTTCGTGTCTTGGACTGTGAATAAAATTGATCTAAACCATCTTGAAACTTTAGAAATGTGGTGCTATAATAAAATTTTAAAAGTTGCTTGAGTGGAGAAGATTCGAAACTCGAATCACAATATTAGAACTTCTCAGCAAGACTACTAAGATTATAAAAAACATTAAGAAGAGAAAGCTGGAGTATGTCGGACATGTAATGAGTAATGAGAGGTCCCAAATATAGGTTCCTACAAAATATTATGCAAGGGAAAATAGCAGGCAAACGCAGTCCAGGAAGAAACACTTTATGGTTAAATAACATGCTACTTAGGGTGGCAGTGAATAAAATTAAGATAGCTATGATGGTAACCAACGTTCCGAAAGGATATGGTACATGAAGAAGAAGGGAGATATTGAGCATTTATTGTTCCAGTGTTCTTTTGTGTTGTTTTGACATTGTGCTTTTTGCCTTTTGTTAACATCATGGTTTCAAAACCATATGTACTCACTGATAAAATATAGGTATTATATACCTTTGTTATAAGATTTTTAAGTAGGTATTTATATCTTAGTATATTCTTAGTATATATAATTTTAAGTACCTATGATTATATGCTTCGTTGACTACCAAAAGGCATTTGATTTTGTAAGCTGGATAAATCTGTGGTCAATTTTAATAGAAATGGGCGCACCAATGCACCTGGTGACACTTATTAAAAATCTGTACCAGTCTAATATAGCGACAGTACGACTAGATCAGAAGTTCTCAAACCAACTCAAGACCGAGAGAGTGTTGTCACCTGACTTATTTAACATTTATGGTGAACATGTCATGAGGATGGTTTTAGAAGGATGGGCCGATGGAGTAACAGTAGCTGGTAGGAAAATCTCCAATTTAAGATTTGCTGATGACACTACACTTATAGCAGCAAATGAGAAAGAAATGTTTGATCTTCTGCGAAGAGTTGAGTACGAAAGCAATAAGGTTGGTCTGAAAATCAATAAAGCTAAGACAAAAATAATGGTGGTCGACAGATTTGACACTATTCAACTGACTAACATAGCGTTTCTCAACCTTTTACCCTTTGCGACCCAATCTTCCACAATTATTTTCGCCGCGCCCCCCCTCGTTCAATAATTTTGACAAAAAACAGTAAAATCTTACTTTTTAGTATTGAGTGCTCTTTATGACTACAACTCCTATTCAGTGTTCATGTGTATTTTATTTTTTATTTTGTCAGAGTTTTGTTTTGCTTCCATTTTAGTAAATTAGTTAATGATGTTGTGTATTTTTTTATATGCTCACGCCCCCCCATTACTAAAAGCGCGCCCCCCTAGGGGGGCGCGCCCCACAGGTTGAGAAACGCTGGACTAACATATTACAGGAATACCAGATAGTAAACACCTTTGTCTATCTCGGGTCTAGTATAACTAACGATGGTAACTGTAAAACAGAAGTTCGGAGACGTATTGGTATGGCAAAAAATGCGATGAGTCGCCTAACTAAAGTTTGGAAAGACAGATCTATCTCTCAAAATATCAAGATGAGACTGGTGAATGCCCTTGTATTCTCAATATTTCTATACGGAGCAGAGACTTGGATTCTTCGCGCATGCGAACACCAAAAAATTGATGCCTTTGAGATGTGGTGCTGGAGAAGAATGCTGCGCATACCTTGGACAGCTCATAGGACAAACGTTTCCATTCTAAACCAACTCAATATTAAAAAAGACTGTCCACATTATGTCTGCAACGAATTCTGCAATTCTTTGGTCACGTGGTTCGAAGAGGTGACGACAGTTTGGAGAGATTAATTGTTTCTGGAAACGTTCCGGGATCAAGAGGACGATCACCGACTAGATGGTCTGACCAAATAAAGCATTCAGCTGGAAACTCATTCTGCGAAGCTCTTAGAGCAGCTGAAGATAGAGACCAATGGAGAAACATTGTTAGGAATATTGGAAGAAATCACGATCCTCAGTAATGGGGAAACGACAGGAGAGAGATATTCTTACCGAATGCCGCCAATGTTAACCTTACACGTCCTTAAATTTCTGTTTCACCCAGAACGATATGATGTCTCCTAGCGCTAGATGAGACAACAAGGAGATATAGCACTGGATACCAAAAAAGTAAATACTTCTAGCAGGATGCGAGTATATTTAGTGAGTCTAAACTGTCTCCGTGGATAGAGGAAATATTACGGTACTGTAACAATGAAGAATAACTATTACAAGTCCCAGCGTTGAACCATAGGTGAGCTGTAAAATTAAAAAAAAAACGATAATCATCGAACTTGTTAAAATTGGAAAATATGAGTATTGGGCTATTATCAATATACTATATTTGAACAGATTTGGGCTAAGCAGATTCACGAATAAATGAAAATAAATTAATATCGTTCAAAACCAATTCACTTCGTATGCCACCGATAACAATAGTTATATTCAAGCATAAAAATAAATGCATTTTCCATTGAGGATAAATACTGATAGGGAAGGTTGCTTTCTACATCCTAACCTTTTAATATTGAAAGAGTTCATGGCCTAATTTGATCGGGGTATCAGATTTACTGAAAACAGTTATCTGAAGCAGTGCATATTTTATTTGAATGCGTCCATAATTTATTTTACTTCGATTTGGATACGAGATAAACTTCTGCAAAATGGGTTTCTAAAGGTATGAATGTTGACCAGAAGCGCACAAGAGTAGAAACATTGGAATGATTATTGCTCTGTGTTTGGTTTAAAATAAATGCAAACTTAAGTATTATGATTACTATTGATGAAACTTGGGTACATCTCTACGAACCAAAAGCAAAGTAGCAATATATGAAATGATAACACTCTGGTTCTAAAAGGATTACGAAATTTTATATTAAAATAATCTTCTGAAAAAGTTTTTTGGATTCTTCTAAGGAGTAATTATAATCGATTTTATCAAAAGGATGAAACAATTTCAACAAAAAAAAGGGTGTGTGTACTTTGTACGCACGTAAGAAGCTATACTTCCATTATAATGATTTTAACGAAATAAATATATTTTGGAGTTCGGCCATGATAGCGATCAATTCTACCACGTTATCAGCTGTTCCGAAATATAGTCGTTTTAAATGGCAAAAACAATTTATAATTTGCTATTTTAGACCCCTACTACAAATTTAAATGCATTAGTTAGTGCTGACAATATTATCTCAAGTGACTAGCACTTATTTTCGTATTATATTTGTAACAACAACAAAATAACCTTTAAATAATACCTACGGAAAGAGATAACAAAAATTCCACTTGGGTCTTGACCAGTTTTTTGGACCGGCCACAGGATCGGCTCAACTTTTGATCAAGAAAATTAATAAAATGACTTCAAACAACAATAATACTACACATACCTCCACTAAACACAGTTAGTCAGATGCCGTAAATTATTTTAAACATCCTGCAAAAGAACAAACAATAGTCATTTCTAGCATTGAAGATACAAAAATCCATGATTACGTCGTAGCTGTTGGATCACTAGTGTGTCCAATCAATGTACTTTTGCCTCCAGAATTGCTAACAATACGATATGCATATACCTCTCTTCAAAAAACACTGTTGATTCTCTTCTTCATTCTTATAAATATATCGAAATAAATGGATGTAAAGTCGAAGTAAGAAGATTAATTTCTCCAACCCAGAGACTTCTAGTATCTAACGCATGGCCTACAATTCCGAACGAAATAATTGAACAATAATTACAAAAACTTGGTAATCGGACTGTAGCCAAAATGACTTTTCTTCGAATAGATATGTCTGAAAGTGAGTACAGTCATGTTCTGATCTTTAGAAGGCAATAATTCATTACACAACTGGAAAATATGTCTATTCCTGACTCTTTTACCATAACTCATGATAATACTTCCTACCGGCTATTTATCTTCATAATATACGGATTCAGTTGCTCCAAATGTAAAACCATTGGTCATTAAGAATCAGAATGCGCTCACATTTCCAACCAAACTACTTCAACTCCCTCTTAGATTCAACCCAAACCACATCATCATTATCTAAACCTCATGAACCTAATAATACCCCTTCAACTCCCCTCTTAGATTCAACTCAAACCATATCGTCAGTATCTAAACGTAATCAACCTAATCATAAAATATATCGGAAACCGACCTCATCCAAAACATATCTCAAAAAAATCCAAACACTTCGTCTTTTTCTTCCAAAACATCACCAGCTGTAAACAACATTGAAAATACTACGACACCAGAAACATCAATAACCTCAAATAATGTAGTCAATTCTAAACAGCTAGAAAGACATAACATATCTCCTGAAATTAACGTAGACATTCCAAAAACAGACTTGTCCATTTTTAATACCCCTAAACAATCTAAACCAAAAAAAACCCAAAACTCCTTCCAAAACCCCCCGCGAAGGTCTCATTCACTCCCTAGAATCCATCAAAGACAAAATCGAAAATAGATCACCTCCATTATACTAAATTTCAAAGAAATAAGTGATTTTATGGAAAATGTTTTAAACTCTCGTAACCATGAATTAACTTCTAAAGATTACTTCAACTAACTAGAGGAACTAATTCAGATCCTTAACTTTGTTTACTGTTACACACAAAATTCTAGGTTAAGAAATAATATCACCAGACTAAAGAAATAAATAAACCCTAACCCTTCTTTAGCTGACGAAACTGACGAATCATCACTAGTTGAAGGATAATCAAGGGATGATTAATTCATTTATGGTGCAATGGAACATAGTAAATGGGTTTTATACCCATTATGAACAGTTAAAATTACTAATCGGCGAACTTTCCCCTACAATTCTTTGTCTCCAAGAAACCCACTTCAAATAAAATAACATAAATTTAAAAAAAATTCAATGTTTAAAAAAACCGAATAGTTGAACAAGCTATTTTCACCAGAGCTGATTGGGAATCTAAACCAATCTCTCTAGCAGTCTCTATTACCTATCATAAAGAGATTAACGTATGTAGCATTTATTTGCCACACCCTAGTAATCTAGATATGCACGAATTAAATAATCTTATTGACCAAATTCCACATCCTAAATTAATTTTAGGGGATATGAACTGCCACCACCCGGCATGGGGAAGTCAGAAAACTGATAAATACGGTAACTTATTGAAAAGCCTAATTGATTGTTCTGATTTATTGTTACTAGAGATAATTTCTGAGGCTGGTCCAGTTAATTTGGCTGAATGTATCTCAATAATCCGGGGCTCATGTCCTTCGTTAAGATGTATACTAATAGCCTACAAAAAAAAAAGTACAAAAACATTACATGTACGTACACAAAATTATTTGTTAATAAATAGCAGTTTTTAAGCTAATAAACAATTACAATAATTTCGTAGAAATTAGATCAAATTAAATGCCAATATAAAATACGGAAAGCTCGTTAAAATACACAACTTCTGAAAAAAATTTTTAGGTCCTACGACCCTTGGGGTCTGAGATGGCCCCTTTTTTTGATAAATCACTGTTACGTTAATTAACAACACTAAAAGCTGAAATTAACCAATCTTTTATAAGAAAAGTCAAAGTTTTTAACAAAGTTTTTAGCAAGAAAAATGTTAAAAATTGTTTAAACAGGAGTGTTATAAACAAAGAGTATTTTGCGTTCCGACTAAAGTAAAAAAAATAGTGGGCCCAGTCGAATAAGAATAATTCGCGCACTACCATCCGCTAGACCGTTGCAGCACATTTTTAATATTGAGAGTATACCGGATTTGAAGCTTAATATTTTATATATTTTGGTAGAAACTTGAATTTCATGAATATCATTCTGTGAAAAATTAGTAAACTTGGTAGGTACAGTGGAACCCGATAGGTATAGGCCATTTTTTTCCGGGAGCTCTATTTTGAATCCATGTGTAGTACATGCTGTATCGTCGACCCCGTTAGGTAAAATATTCCGATTCGTATTTTTTGCACAAACTTACTCAAAAAAGTTCCTTATAACAAATTCAGAAGGTACCAAGAGGTACCGCGGTCGGAAAATTGTTTAAACAATTTTTGTCAGATTTCATTAGTTTCATGTTTACTTATAAAAGTTGGGTGACAAACTGTTTAGTTTATAATTTTAATCAACGCAGCATTAAAACATAGGCCATGAAGAAGTTTTCTGGAAAATTTCCAAGTCAATATATGCAACAGGAAAAAAGTTACGCGACCTTATAGACGAGTGGCACTCCCCCAAAAATAAACGCTTATTTCTCGAGATAGGTACTAACCACGGTGTGGTGAATGGCTAATTTTAGTCTTACTTTATGTTTTTGATGGTGCTGAAAACAAAAATGAGGTTTATTTTGAATTTTAGATGGGGGAACATTGTCAAAATCGCAATTTTACCTTAAAAATAAAAAAAATGAAATCACGTTTTTCTTAAAATTAAAAGTTACACCATATCTTTTTATAAAACATTTTGTTCTTTGTACTCTAGATTTTAACATAAACTTGATTAAACAGCAAAATTTCAAATTTTGTCACTCAACTTGTGCGATTAATCTTTGCAGTTCAAGAATCTGCACCTTTTATTTCAAACAATTTATAACTTTTTTTATAGTAAGACAGAAAGATTGGAGCAAATCACATTGTCTTCAGAAAGGTGAGAAATATATACTATAAAAATTTCAGAAAAAAATATTAAAATGCAACAGAGTTGTAGCGAGTTAAACGCAAAAAAACGTGATTTTATTTATTTTTTATTTTTATGGTAAAATTGCGATTTTGACAATGTTCCCCCACGTAAAATTCAAAACAACCCTAATTTTCGTTTTCAGCACCATAAAAAATATAAAGTATGACCAAAATTAGCCATTCACCACACCGTGGTCAGTATCTCGAGAAATAAGCTTTTTGGAGTGTGCCGCTCGTCTATAAAGTCACATAACATTTTTCCTATTGCATATTATTTTGAATTAATTTTTTTTTTGAAAATTTCTTAACGAATTATATTTTATTGCCGTGTTGGTTAAAATTATAAACTAAAAAGTTTGTCGCTCAACTTTTTTAAGTAAACATGAAACTAACGAAATCTGACGACAAACTGACAAATCTGTTTAAAAATTAGCAACTTCTCTTTTAATGTGTGTAATCATTTTGGGCAAATCTCATTGTTATCTAAATGCTTCAAATATGACACAGTAAAATTTTCAAAAGGAAATATTTAAAGCGACCAAAAATACAGCGAGGTAAAATTGAAAAATCGTCAAAATTGATTTTTCGCATTTTGCATAAAATTTGATTTTTGAACATGTTCCACTAATTCTAGAAAAAAATAAATTCCATATTCGGATTCAGAGACCTCGAAAACATAAGGAATGACTAAAATTTGTCATTCACCTTAAAGTTGATTTTTGTGGTCGGTATAACGTAATTTTAGGTGTTGCTGGCGCTCGCTCGCCAGCCGCGCCCACGATTCAGTCGGTCGACTACGCCCGCTATTTCTTACTTTAGTCGGAACGCAAAATATTCTTTGTTTATAACACTCTTGTTTAAACAATTTTTAACATCTGTTCTTGCTAAAAACTTTGTTAAAAACTTTGACTTTTCTTATAAAAGATTGGTTAATTTCATCTCTTAGTATTGTTAATTAACGTAACAGTGATTTTAAAAAAAAGGGGACATCTCAGCCCCCAAGGGTCGTAGGACCTAAAATTTTTTTTTAGAAGTTGTGTATTTTAACCAGCTTTCCGTATTTTTTATTGCCATTTAATTTGATCTAATTTCTACGGAATTATTGTAATTGTTTATAAGCTTAAAAACTGCTATTTAATAACAATAAATAATTCTGTGTACGTACATGTATTTTTTTTTACTTTTTTTTCATAGGTTATTATTATACATATTAGCGAAGGAAATGAGCCCCGAATTATCGAGATCCATTCAGCCAAATTAACTGGACAAGCCTTAGAAATTAGCACGTTAAAAAAAAATTATAAACAAATTCAATTTTGCAAAAACAATTTAACAGATCTGGACCATTTTTTTTCTCACCATTCAAACACCATAATGCCCTCAAGTTTAGGTATATTTAAACATATTTTAATAAACAATAAAATTGTTATTAACAATATTCCAATAACTTTTTTGTTTATTAACCGATTTTCATTTAGTGTATCTCATTCGATGTATCTTTTTTTCTGAAAAAGTTACTTGTGAACGTCAGATCTCTAAATGAACAAGTTTTTAAGCTATGAGCAAAAAACTAAGTTTGCCGTTTTGATTGTTTATTTAAAAATTGTTCCACTAAAAAATTGATGAATCCCAAGGTGGTAGTCTTTTTGTAATATCTCGTACTACACATTTCAACTGTCAAACCTCGTCTTTTCCGTTATGTCAAGTAAATACCTAACTTGATTGGCCTAGTAGGGAATCCAACTAGATTTAATTCTTATAATGCAGTCAATCACTCTTAACTACATTGTCATGGAACACTTTAAACTCATTATATAATAGTGACCACTTTCCAATTTCTATAACATTGATCACAATCATTCCCTTGATTTTCCAATGTATCAGTCCTGGAAATTAAAAAATGCAAATTGGGCATCTTATCAATCCGATAGCAATAAAAAACTTGAAAACTTCCATCAAAGCAATGATATAAACTATGATATCACCTCTTTAAATAATATTATTGTAAAAGCAGCTTTAGAAAGTATAGGAAAGACAAAACCCTGTAAAAGGCAACCTGTACCTTGGTGGAATAGTGAAATTGCAAAAGCACTCTCATCTTGTAAAAATGCCTTTAATACACTTTACAAACGTAATACAGACGAAAACTTACTTAATTTTAAAAAACTCAGAGCTTGTTGAAACTTTATTAAATAATCAAAATTATAATCTTTGCTTTATTACGCCCCTAAAAATTATGTCACATTTAATACACGATTTAGGCCTTCTTAAAAAATTAATCTCAAAAAATGACAGTGACAGAATTCCTAAAAAATATTTTTGTCAATGTTACACATATTCAAAAAAAAACATAGTTTTTTTCCATTATCCCTTTCAGGCCTGAACTTTTTTTGAGTGAAAATGAAGTTTCCCTAGAAAGGTGTAAAAAATACAAAAAAAATTTAGTTTGAATCTGTCACAAATGACATGTCACGTTCGTGCGCTCTCGGCTTATGTTCTATGAGTGCAGGCAGGATCGTAAGTGTATGAAAAAATTCACTTTTATTGAACGTAAAACACTATTACGACTAAATAATAGTATATTATTCAACGAGCATGTAATGATGGCTATTATTCACTCTGATGGATTACGACACTCGCCATTACATGCGAGTAGAATACTATACTTTTTCTACGACTTTTTTTATTTTAAGTAGTAAAAAATTTAATTATCAACTACTCCAGATTTAAATTATAATAATTTACAGAAATACCTAAATGCTATTTACCCCTAGTAGGTGGCTGAATAATTGGTTGCCTATTATTACTAAATTCTTATTTATTGTAAAAATACAACTAGAAATAGTCAATATACTTAAGTTCTATTCGTTTCCGAAAAATTATAAGCTTAAATTTGTACCTACTGTCAGTGAATCTAATAAATAGGAAATGGCTGTTGTCGGTGGACGTATTTCATAATATATAGTTATAATGTATATTTACATTTAAATATATATAATATAATAATATATAACTATACGTAATATGTTATAACATATTTAACACAATATAACGTGAAAAACAAACACAATATTAATTATAAATTCCAATTAACATAAACAAAATGCGCTAATGTCACTGTCACTAAATTAAATGATAAACGTCAACATTTTTAGTAAACAAGATATAAACGGACAAAATATACTGACATTGTTACAGTTAGAATTCCTTTAAAAATTTTTCGAAGTTAATTATTGGTATAAATTACAATAATTATTGTATTAAATAAACAAGATTAATAATTTTATTTGCAGTTTATATATGATTAATATTAAAAGTGGCATGCGCCATTTGAATCTAACTTCAGCCCGTGAGTAATGACCCATGAGTAACTTCAGCCCGTGAGTAATGAATTAATACCTACTCACGGGTACAGTAATGGGTGCTATTATCTATAAAAAAAATAGCGAATAATGAGCATGTTATTAAACGGTCGTAGAAAAAAATTATTTTTATAATTTTTAAAATAAAACAATTTTTTTTCCTGAAATGTCATGTTTTTCCATTGACTCCTTGTTGAAGAAGAGCTCGTTGAAGGAACAGGTTCTTCATCCAATACAGTATCTTCAATATCCTCAATATCCTTGTCATCAGTGTTATTTTTAAATATTTGAACCTCAATAGCCTCATCATTTTCGCTAGCTAAATCTTCTATTTCGGACTAGTTACCATCATTTAACAACTCTAGAGCCAAATCGTGGGTGAGAGGCACACCCGTAATTAGAAAAAATACTTTTATCATTTAAATAGAGCAAAATTAATAAAAAGTCAAACCAATAAATATTTAGTATTTTTAATTTCCTGCTATTGAAAATTGAATGTGTGATGATAACTCACTATCGTGATATTCAAATATTATGGGACAAGATCTCTACAAACAAATCAATAATTTCTTAAATCTTGTTTATTATCTTAAAGTTGAAACTTTATCTATACCACAACCCCGTTATAATAACATAAACACTTATAAAAAACTAAATATCTTTTACTTACCTTTACCGGTTTTGTCGTCAAAATACACAGCCATCTTATAGGGCAGGGTATTCTATTTAGTCCAGAGAAATAAGGTTTTTGTCGGGACACTTGAGCAGCCAGGTTGCAAATAGGTTTTTTGGGTACTATATACCTAATACATTATAAATACAAAAATGCCTATCACAGTTCGGACGAGAATTTTAGTTATTAACAAATAAGGGTCAAAAATGGCAGTTTTTTCGTTTAAATCGCTACAGGTAAAAAGACGGTTATTAAATATCTTATTTAGAGTATTTTTGTTTTAGTAGATGAGCAAAGGTGTAAAATCGCAGTTTTTAAATTTAGTTCCAATCATTTGTTGCTTCGCTAATTGCAAAAAAAACTATAACTTCGAAAATAAAAAATTTGCTATAACTTTTGCGAAAATTGACTTAAGACTTTGATATTGCACTAACAGTTGAGCCAATCAGTACATATTATTATAATGCTCTAAAAATTTCAAGATTATTCGGCGATTAGTTTAAATTTTATTCAATTTGTTTATCGCAAAGAGCTTTTTTTGCAATGTTATTGTTCAGAAAATAATAATGATACAGCAATTCTGTGAAAACCTCTTAAAAGAAGAAAACTTTATCTTCAAAATCTTTTAAAAAATCAATAAAAGTCATTTTTATCATTCCGAAAACATTTTACTGAAGTAGGGTCATTTTTGGCTTTTAAACAATTTGAATAGCTTTGTTAATATTGACTGTAGAGTAAATCTACTTTGGGATTTCAAAAGCTAGTATTTTTACACGAATTTTCAAAAAAAAAACTTTTTGCGTAGGTTAATTACGGTCAAAGTTAGCCATTTTTATTATTTAACACTAGAATGTCTGGCTTAGCAAACCTACCTAGAAAGCCGGAAGGGATCATTTTGGCCCCACGTTCTTTAATCAATTTAAACTCAGTTTAAAGAAATTAAATCAACTCTAGACGGTAGAATCTAATTTTATTTTTTACTTTTATTGTTTAACACATTCGCTGCCCATCAAAAACATTCGGAACACCATACAATTTGCAGTTTTTGATATTTGCCACACATTGCCTTGTTACAACCGTCGGCGTGGCAATGATTTGAAGTATGATTTTCTTTACAAAATATTTTCAACTGATACTTTTTTCGTTTTTGGATAGTAACAGTGATAGTTGTTGGTAGACCTGGTGTTGCTAGACGTAGTTCCAGATTTCGGGAGACAAGGTATGGGGCCCATAATTCTTCACACAGCCGAAGAATAAACTTACGGAAACTGAGTCTACTTCATACTGAGTTTTATCATACAAGAGTATGATAAAACACGTACATAGGCCATCGTCTTGAAGTTGGTTTTGTAGTATAAAGACGCGTCATTTGGTCCTCTACACCAAAAATTGCATCTTTGTGTTCGCTTGTGTTCGCCAAAAATTGTATCTTTATTACGTAGATGATCAGTACCAGTATAAGGGTAACCATTTACAATAAACATACATAAATATAATTTTACCCATTCGACAGGAATTTGAAAGAAAAGATCGTCCAATTTACCAGAAAACGATAATAACTTACACGGGGCCAATTTGGACCCTTTAGACTTCTATAGTAGATTTGTTAAAAAAACCATTAAATAAATTTAGTAAACAATATTTTTTTGTTTTAAATAAGGCTTTGTATCAAAATATTAAAAGTCATAAAATATGAAAATATTATTGCCTCAAATAAAAAAACTACAATAACTTTAAATCGCAACAGGGGCTAAATTGGCCCCTTCGGCTCTCTAGTGTTAATCCACAGTTACTTCTGTTTACATAAAATTCTCCTGTAAAACAGTGCTAGTTACCATACTCCTCTGAAACGGCTTGACCGATTTTTATAAAATTTTACACATATATCCTGTAGGACTGAGAGTAGGTTTTAAATTATTTTTCATACCCATAAGTTGTAAGGGGGGTTGCCTCTCTGAGATTTTTTTTCATTTTTTTGAACAAAGTTGTCTATCTTAATTTTGTATTATGTAGTATTAAAAACTGCATACAACCCTTAATTTTCACTCTTCTATCCCCCCAACCACTATTTTTTAATAGCCATCTATATATTTGCATCTATAAAATTCTCCTGTCGCAGTGTTAGTTGCCATACTCCTCCGAGACTGCTTGACCGATTTTTATGAAATTATATATGTATATTCCGTAGGTCTTAGAATCGGTCGTAATCGATTTTTCGTATCCCTGAGTGATAAGGGGGATTCCCTCTAATATTTTGTAATGTTTGGTAGGGGTATGTATACATAACGAACTCTAAAGGACTACGAGTACATGCAAATTAAAAAAATTATGATCAAAATTTTTAACCTTAATTAACCTAGGCAAAAAGGTTTTTTTTGAAAATTCGTGTAAAAATACCAGCTTTCCAAATCTTAAGAAATTTTAGTCTACCGTCAATATTAACAAAGTTATTCATTCAAATTGTTTATAGGCCAAAAATGTCTTCTTTGTAAAATGTTTTCGGTATGATTAAAATGACTTTTTGATAATTTTTTTAAATAAGTAAAAAATTTTACTATTTTTCTTTTATGTGGTTTTCACAGAATTGCTAGATCTTTATAATTTTCTGAACAATAACATTGCAAAAAAATGCTCTTTGCGATAAACAAATTGAATAAAATTTAAACTAACTGATGAATCGTCTTAAAAATTTTTGTACGTTATATGGGCTGTTTCACTCAATTTCTTTTCATGCAATTTTCAAGTCTTAAGGCCATTTTAGCAAAAGTTATAGCGACTTTTTTATTTTCGAAATTATAGTTTTATTTTCAAATTTCCGAAGCAACAAATGATCAGACCAAAATTCAAAAACTGCGATTTTAAACCTTAGCTCATCTACTAAAAGAAGTATTTATTTTTACCCTATTTTTACCTATCGCGATTTAAATGAAAAAACTGCCATTTTTGACACTGATTTGTTAATAAATAAAATTCTCGTCCGAACTGTAACGGGCATTTTTGTATTGATAATGTATTAGGTATATAATACGCAAAAAAACCATTTGCAGCCTGGCTGCTCAAGTATCCCGAACATGGTATATTTTTGCCTTATTTCCCTGGTGTAATTGCAAACTAAACGCGAATTCGTTAAATAATTTCAGTTACTCTGATAATACACGATAGACACAACATAATTGATATCACCTTTCCCAGTAAGAATATGTTTATTTTAATATTGATACCCGCATTAACATGAGCTCACGATCATGTCAGCCGGTCAAGAAAAGGTTGCTAATTATTATGCTAATTTTAAGTAGTGTCTAGAAAACTATGAGTAGTGTCTAGTCTAGGTCATTAAAAAAATCCTAATTTAATATATTTAGGAAATACGCAAATACACAGTAATATACTATAAACATATATGTCTGTATTCATATCTATAATATAATATAAGCGTTATATAAGTTTAATAAGATATTTTATGTATTTTGTAGAGTTTCCTATTATTTTAAACATTCCCAAAAAATTGTTCCTCGTTACTATACAATACTAAAATAGAGAAAATGAATTCTAATCTCTAGATTTTAATTCCTATCTTTTTTTTCAGGTAAAATATTCTATTCAAGTTTCCAAATTGTTGGTAAGTTTACTAATCTTCAACAACGAGCGCGATCAGTCATCATTCCCATCGTGATGTATTTTGTACTCAACAGTTAACAACATGAAGGTCGAAGCCACTATTTTACTCTATAATATAATATAATATAATATAATAGAATAAAATAAAATATAATATAATATAATATAATATAATATAATATAATATAATATAATATAATATAATATAATATAATATAATATAATATAATATAATATAATATAATATAATATAATATAATATAATATAATATATAGTATAATATAATATAATATAGTATAATATATTGTTATGATCTGCTTTCTATTACTTTGATATTAATTATTATTTATTTGATCAATTATTTAATTAACGCAAATCATACATAAAAATTATTAAGAAAAATCTCAGGGTGCCTTTTGTCAAAAAAAAAAAAAATAATTAATTAAATTCTCTTAGGTTATACTTATCCTTTCTCGTGGCTTCAGTATCTTTTAGTTGATCCTTATCGGGATAAAATAGGAAAAAGGAAATAAATAGAAAAATCATAAATAAACACATACACATACCTTTATTATCAAAAGCAATGCTCTGTAAATTTATTAATTAAATCCTGTGGGCATAACTGTCCAAAAAAAACTTTTACCAAATAAATTAATCTAATTCAAACAAATATTTATCGCTTTGTTCTTGATACTATTAATAAAACAAGCTAAACAAACAAATTTGGTATTTGCAAATTACTTAAACTTCCTATTAAATTTTTGAAATGTTGGAATCTTAAATGCATATGCTTTTACGTAAAAAAATTTAACTTCTGATTATAAAACAAAATCTATCACATAGGTTATTGACTGACCTTTTTGATTCACACACAATGATGTCTCCTCTTGACCCAAACAGTTCCTCCTTGTTGATTATGTTAGGCTACCAATCAAAGCCCTCTCCGTTCTCAGCAAACAATCCAGCAGGATACCAGCAACTATTTCTCCAAAACACAAGCCAGGCCTCTTTTTTGCCAGT